>NC_044496.1:56618616-56773616 GCF_902362185.1 Chanos chanos | reverse complement strand
CTTCGCAGCCTTACCTCCCACTCCCCTGCCTAGTCCAATTACACAGACGAGCAGGGTCGTTAGCACCAATCTTGTCTGTCATTAACTTACTAACCATTAGTTTACACAAACTAATTCTTTCCTGTGTCTGGGAAATTGGACGCTCTTAAGTTGTCCTTAGATACATAAATGAGGAGAAAGTTCACTGAAGTGCCAGCCAATCAAAGATATCCCTCTATCAAGTCAAACTAAACCGACTTCAGAGCCAACCAATGAAAATACAGATACTGACTGACCTCCTGTTGCACCCTGTCACATGGAAAAAAATGCACACGGCCTGTTCCTGAGTACTCCTGTTAACAGTGTAAGCTTGTCTCGCCCAGGAAACAAACCGGTGTGATCCTGAGTGGAGAGTAAGTTGAGATCAATATGTTTAGAGTTCTTTTAAGCACAACAGAAGGTTAACCTGTCTAATTCTGCGATTCATTCCCCGGTTTAAGGTCAGCGTTTACTGTTGTGGAGAGAGCCAATCAATGCCGAGACGCTCGTCAGGAAAGATGGAAAGCAAGAGCCTCGAGGTTTCGGTACATTTCCTCCAGACATCCTGTGGTTCTGCTCCCTACCCTCCATTAAAAGTGCTGTACTACTCCAGCTGGGCTCTCAAAGAACAAAAGAACATGTGGTTTTGTTCTGGATCACCACAACTAACTAAAAACAACAGGACAACATAACACACAGAGCAAGACGACGCAGAGCTAAGGCAGAACATCGCTTCCTGAAAGCTCTCTCTTTAAAATATTCCTCATCCAAAGACATGGACTTCTCCTGCTACTGAACAGCTTGTACTGTAATACCTTAGGTTTTAATCTGGTACAAATACAACTGCATTTACCTTAGACAGACTGACATGATGAGAAAACAGTGTTGAGCCGCACAGAAACTACTCAAGCAGAAATGAGAAAATACTCAGAGCTGATGTCATTAAGTCATGAACTGTCGAGGTTTTTCATGCAGCTGAATTCAACAACACAACTCTGACGATAAACAGGCAGCTTAACACAAACAAGCCAGCGAAAAGAGTTGTTTATGTGAAATCACTTTCCTTTGTAACCTGCAAACAATTTTGCCGCCTGAGAATGGGGGGAGAAAAAAAAAGGTTCTGTACACTGGTTCACGTTGTGTCAGCAACCAATTTTGTTCAGCTCGGCCCTGAAACACCCGCTATGACGCATGTGAGTCAAAACGACAAACCCTCCTGTTGCAGCTGCTCCCAATCAGCTTCTACGGTTTACAACGCAGGGTTTTCACCCAGAGCAGAAACTGCAATTAAGGCAAAAAAGATGACAACACGGCCAGTCATGTGGATGCTCTTTTCTTCCCAGGGTGCACTGGTGCCTTGGCTTACAGATGACAACAACGGCAGAGGTAAAGGACCCTAAACCAAACTGAGCATTTGTGATCCCGCGGCTAATCATCTCGTTATCGAGAAGAACGTTTCTGCTCTTGCTCCTGTGTAACTCAGCTGGCTCAGACGCGTCGCTAATGTAACGTCACACACGTCCCTGTGCCGATGAGAAACCGTCTGTCCCCAGACAACGTTTGCGTTTGTGTTTGTGTTTGTCTGTGGCCTGTTTGTCTTCCCCTGAGGGCTGCGGAGAAAACACGAAGACGCGGTAACTCGACTACATAAACTGATCTGTGACACGCTGCCATCAGTCTGCAACAGGACTGCTTTTCAATTAAGAGCAAACATGCAGAGATGCTGAGAGAAGAGGTTTGACAGAACTCCTCTTCATGTCCGCTATGTGTGCACACCACCACTTTATTTCCATTTTGGATACTGCGACTGCGACTCTATATTAAAGGAAGCCTTGTTATATCATAAGACAGTTTCGTGCATTCACAAAAAACTGAAATCCTATCAATCGTCCACATGTTCCTCTGGAACTGACAGCTGCTAAATAACATTTTTATGACCTTCAAACACCATGCCCAGAGGGTATTCCACATGCCCAACAAACAACACAAATCCCTAAATACCAGCTTTCCAGAACAGGATTATGTCAGTCTTAGATGGAAGGTGGTAAGAATAAAGGGGAAAAAGTGAAACAGGCTTGTGTTGGTCTGTGATTCATAACAAGTTAAAAATATAACGGAGATGGCCCGCCGCAAAGCTCATATCCAAAACACTGCAGATGGATCTTTAAAAAAAAAAAAAAAACTTTAAGGAAATTGCAAAAGACTTATGTAACACTCGTAACATGACAAATCTATACTCAGAGCACCATAATCTTTTCATCATCTTTGCGTCAGAAACTTATATTTTTCTTTCGCGTCAGGAACTAGGAAAAGACTGCATATGGTGAACCCCATATAAACGACTCTCTGATTGGTCCTCGGAGGTTGACCAGACTGTGGCTACACAGCTGTTTAGCTCTCTTATTGGTCTCATATTTACATGTAAATGAAAAGTAGATTTTCCGTGACAACGGGCCCGACACAGTGCGCTTAACCGCAGACAGTTAAGCAGAAACCTAAGGGAGGTTACTCCGCTGATCCGTCCTAGGTTGAAACAGCTATATCTGACATATGAAGAAATATCATTTTAGTTTAATTTAGGCTGCATTCGGGGGCAGTGTATTATGTATATTATAACACATTTACAACCTAAGACATGATTTGAAACTTAGGTCATCAACGTCAACTTTGGTTTTAATCGTGGTTGCTCTGAACACAGTACTAATGCTGAGATGCAGGGTAACTGTTCCTGTGGGTTATATTCCACCGATGTCGTCACTGTTTTGCTCTATGAATCATAAATAATTGTTCGATGACTGCTATGCAGAAATCAAGTGAAGAATATTTACATCCCCGTCCACATTAGATGTAATGTTGTCACTGCCATGGTATGAGTACTGACACGTAAAGCAACCCGCAGACGATTCCTCGTTTAGCCTAGATGACTGATGAGAAATGTCAAAACAGGCACATTTTTTGTTCAATCGAAAGTCTTTGACCAAACCGTGACTGTGTGTATCAAATTCGAGTTCATGTGCCAACCATTTACACACGAAACACACAGGTTATCATTATCAATATTACAGTTATAAAGGTTCGACTGCATGAAAATCTCCGATCAAGTCTCCGGGAAAATAACACACGTCTCTAGATTTAAAACTGACATCCAGATTCACCTTCACCGCTAGGTTAAAAGAAACCCTAAAGCTTGTATTAAAAGTTCCAATCGCCACTCTTGTCAATACAACATACTAACCGATATATTCCTCTTTCTACTCGTTCTCTTTTTCTGTCTACACAGCCCCATCAAAAGGAAGCATGCAGTGAATTCCGTAAGCAAAACAGTATTGTCTCCCACTCAAATCACAGTCTCATGTTTTTATAACGCGGATTTACAGAAAAAGACCCAAACAAACGCTCCGAGGCCGGAAGAGGAGAGAGTTACATACCAGCTTTATATGTCGAACATTCTTTTCTTCTGTCATCTTGAAAAAAGCCAGGGAAAAAACAGGGAAAGAAACAGTAAGCTTAGATGGAAATAAAGAATACGCGCTTGTCAGCGGGAAGCTGGAGTGTCGTTCAGTTTGCTCGGAGCTGAATCGTCTGCGGCGCTCAGCGAACAGTCTGGCTCGAATACGCAACTTTACAGAAATGAGCGAGCGAGAGGAGAGCTAGACAATCGCAGGAAACCGGCTCCTCCTACCCACAAAATGAGAAAACTGACTGATATACAGCGCATAGACTGCCCCATTACGCGAGAAAGCGAGGGCTCTAAGCAGCTACAACCCTCCTCCTCGGCAGTATATATGTCAAGTTCATGGGTTGACAGGGCCATTAATATCTAAGAGAAGACCTCCTTTCAAATGTAACTACTGAGCGATGGTTGGAATGGTGCGGTTTATGATACGGACCGACGGCCAGTGTGCCGTGGCTCTGTGGACTCTGATTGTCGTTACAATCAATTCTAGTAAAGGACGCCCCGATTGGATATGAAAATAACGCATAAATCATTGTAACGGGCGATAATGATGGTCGTAAAAATAAACTGCAATAATGAGACAGGGATTTTCAAACCAACATTATGTGCTAATAGTCACTTTTCATCGTGATTAAGCTACATTCTCTTAAAGATAGAACATTACAATTAAAAGACATTACATAAAACTAAAAACATGACATTAATTGCAAAGACCATTGAACTATCTACAGAAGTACGTTTTTTTACTTTACGTGTGACGTCACCTTCGCAAACGTTCGCAAATGTTAATATGAGCATTCATCATATTACACGATAGGCTTTTACTCACGTGCAACGTGTTTATCTCTACACCCAGAACACGTTGAGTTACGCATGTTGTTTGAGAATGACTAAAGAAAGAAATGCTTTGTTTTGTTTTGATTTTTAATCTGAACTGCTCTACCGGTTTTAGTGAGTGCCTGTCGCAGTTATGTCTACAATACCGACCCGTATCTCAGCACTGCAAATACCATCAACTCACTGTCTGTGAGTGATTAAGCTCTTTCTGTTCCTTACACATTTCCTGTCTCCTTTTACAACCGACAGGCATTTTAAAAATGAAATTCCAAACAGTGTCATCACACAGTGAAAGAAATAATTACATATTAATACAGTACACATTACACTCTCTTCATGCTCTCTCCCATGGGGCTAACACCGTGAATGTTAAGGTCATGGCCGGCATACGCGGAGCTGTGAATCGTGCTGTGACCTGGTGTGACTCCCAGACAAACATAACATATTTCAGGCACACTCAAACATGCCTCAGTCCCAATGCAAAGCTCCTGCAGGTGATGTTGGTGAGTGTATTTCTTATTGAGAAACTCGTAGGACTTTGAACTCACACCTGGGCTACAGGCCTCAGGTTGATGTTGCGTTCAGACTTGTGAGTTACACACGAGGACAACTGATTTATCTCTTGTCAAAGCTGAATACACAAGCGTATGTATGTATGCTTCAATGAGAAGAACCATTCATCTTCTCCTCTGTGTGTGTGCGTGTTTGTGTGTGTGTGTGTAAGACAGGGGGAGAGAGAGTTTATCCAGAGAGGCATCCAAAAGTGCACACAGTCTATAAACTAACGTGAATGCAGCCTGTGCAGGCATACATTTCCTGAGGGACATCATTAAAACACTAGCTGAACACACAAGTTCAGTGCCAGTGCTAGATGTGAGGCTAAATCTTTTTAAAGTGTTTAATAAAAAAAAGTTGAAAAAAAAGCTTGCCGTTGACAGTGTGTGGTCTCCTCTCTGTTGAGAGGCTCTGCCAGCTCTCCTAAGCTCTTCCTAGTCCGAGGATTAGAGCCACACACACATCACGCTCAGCTTCTGCTGGAAGACACACCCTATGCACTCAAGGGTTAACACCCACTCCACGAAAAACAGGCACACCACAATGACAACAAAAGATACATGACTGGGGTCATCTGATGCTCCACGAATCCTTGCTCATCTTGTATCTAGCCTTTGAATCACAAATTGTTCAGGAAACAGAGCAGAGTATGTTTATACTTTTTTTTTAATGTTAAGGGTGAAACTGATTTTGATTGTTTTTTCCTTTTTCAGATGTGAGACATTTCGGAGCGAGCAAACACTCTGCTATTGCTTCCTCAATCCGTGATGAATTTATTCATTCCACTCCGAGAGAGCCGCACGTGGCCTGAATGTGACGGATCCGCGGCATTCCGAGCGCTTCCGTTCCCTCAGCGCTCCGTCATATTAACAGCCACTGATAAACAGAGTGAGAGACAAAAAGCTCGCTGACAGAACGGGGCTAAAATTCCTGTTGACAAGGAGCACACCGGCCCACGGGAGGCTTTCCGTTCTTCTTCTGCTGCGGGAGAACGCCTGCTTGCATAAGAAATCATCATCGACACGTCGGGACGGGCGTCTGGATGCATGACTCTGCCTCTCGCCGTACCGCCGCTGAACGCATGTGATGGGCAGCATACTGCACGACAAGCTGTCTCGCTGCACGTTAACGCACATGCTTCATGACAAGGGCAGGTCTTCTCTGAGGTCAGTGTCGCACACACAACTATATTCTCACTGAATTATCAAGCCCACATACAGGCCTAGTAAAAAACGCATAAAGTATTATGCTACAGAAAATCCATCCATCCATCCATCTAACTATTTGTCTATCCATTCATTTATCTATCTATCTATCTATCTGTCTGTCTGTCTGTCTGTCTGTCTGTCTGTCTGTCTATCTATCTGTCTGTCTATATATACATGTGTATACATGTGTGTGAGAGAGAGAGAGAAAGAGAGAGATACAGAGAGAGAGAGAGAGAGAGAGAGAGAGAGAGAGAGAGAGAGAGAAGGAGAGAGAGACTATATTGTCATCACTCTTCAGTAATCTGTATGCAGTGAATATCATTATAGACTGGCAGAATAAACACAGGGCTCTCGAGCTGTTCCCGCCCTGTGAGTCCACAGCAGTTTCTTTCATCTGACGGCTAAGACAAACCACAACATCTGTGCTGAAAAACCAACTCATTCAACTTCCCTGCCTTTCACAGCCATGATCTATGCCTCTGCCTCTTTGTTGCGTAAGTCGATTCAATGTGTTCCTCAACTCGGCCGAGTTTGTTGCTGGCAAAGCCAGATGCTCAGATGTAAACAGTCAAATGATGTTTGAAGTAGGAAGAAATGAATTAAAGAAACTTTGATGTCTGAGAGTTTTGTTGTACCATTCTGTATACAGCAACGTCTATAAATACCCTGTAATGAATGTCCAGTGGCCAGCATGTAAAACTGATAAAAGAGAGTTCTGTTAATTCTCTCTCTCTCTCTCTTACTCTCTCTCTCTCTCTCTCTCCCCCTCTTTCTCTCTCTCTCTATCACTCTCACTCTTTTTTAAATCGGATATTTGACTGTTTAATTAACTGCCGTGGGTGTAAGAGCATGAAAACAACTTTCTTGGTTTTTTACCCTTGTCAAAACGAGTTTTTTTCCTCTTTTTTTTTTTTTTTCTTTGTGACACATGGCTGGAGCATTGTTTGTGGGTTTCATCACCATAAGAAATACATAATTTCACACTGACTGGCCAAACAACACAGCCAGAAATACCTCCCCACTGGCACACGGTGTCTCCTTAGCTTCAGGGCCAATGTGGCGGAGACTCCTTCAGTGACCTGGACTGCAGCCCGGAGCTCACTCTCACCGTCTCCTGTTGCCCCTACAGTCATTTCACATACTACACGTTTACACAGACTCTAAACCGAGAGGCGCTGACGTCTGAGACAGACGGGCAAACATGCGCGGGTCAATCTTCACTCTGAAGATGAGCTGCTCTAAAAACACGGGACTCTGGGAAAGTATGAGTTGATGTTTCGGTCATTTCTTTTGTGTGTGGTAGAGGTGTTAATAAATTACACATCTTGGATGAATGAAGCAGATAATATCACACAGCATGAAACTGGGAAAATAAACAGATATGAGATTGGGTAGCAGAGAGAGAGATGTGAGAGCTATTTTTGTGAGATGTGAGAGCTATTTTTGAAACACTGACATATAAAAGATACAGACACACATATGTTTCATGCCTAAAACAGACAATGCCATGTCTCAGTGATGCTCTCTGAGCTTCACAAAATCCCACCTCTACCCCACAGCCTTGTCCACTGTAAATCCTTCACACCAAACAGAGAGATGGAGGAAAACGAGGCCCTCTCTAGCTGTTTGTTTTTTCTTTCTCTCTCGTTCTTTCTTTTTCTTTTTCTTTTTTTTTGCTGGTTGTTTAGGCTGTGTCCTCTCCTCAAGAAGTGCTCCGTTAGCGCCGCCGGCTTGGCATGTGGGCCTGGTCTAAGTGGCCATCGTTAACTGTCAGGACAGATCGGATCAGAGCCGCGATTAATGACGCAACAAGTCCCGCTGAAGGCCACCTCAGCGGCCCGCTGTGTGCCAACAGAAAATTGCAGTGGGCAGGGCTTTGTTTTTACATAGACAAAAAGCCTGTTTGTCTGATTACTTGGCTTCTACTGCCCCGAGGGCAGTGGAGAGAATTTAACTGCGCTGGGAGTAGAAGAATGAAAAAATGAATAATTATAAATAAATAAATAAAAGAGGCGGCTTGACCACTCTTCCTGACTGCATGCTGCATTCTCCCGTACACCAAAGCCAGGTGCATTTGCCGTCCGTAAAACACGCTTGCCAACTTCCTACACGAGCTCAGAATGCAGCTGGAGACAATTATACAGTACACAGGCAACAGATTTTCCAATATCAGTATGCTGCAAATGAAAGGTGCATTTTGAAAAGGTGCTGGATTGGTGTTAGCAGCTAATGGTTTCGCGTGACAAGTGATGCACGCTGTGATTACCGCAACAGACATGCCTCTTCTTCTTCCAAAATCACCACCCCTTAGCATCTGCTTGACTGGAGTGACTATTTGTGGTCTGAGAACAGCTCATCAGATACGGTGTAGGTACACTGGAGAGCGCTAAGGGTCTTGGCGTTTAGGATTAAAACCTCTGTCTTAATAGGTTAGAGCACTTTATCTCTTCAGGGCTCGATCAATAGAGGCCTCGTCCGCCTCCGATTACTTTCGCGGACAGGCGGCCCCAACGCGCCTCGTTAGGAAACAGAAACTATTCCTGTCACTGTGTTGGTAAGCATACAAACAACCCGAAAAGTAAAAAAAAAAAAAAAAAAACAATGAAAGAGACTGATTAATCCTCAAACGCGGTGGATTTAAACGACAGATGTTTGAAAAAAAAAAAGGCAAACTAACAATCAATCATTGATTTTCATTGTTGCTTGACCTGGTAATGCCCTCTACACAGATAGATTAGAAGGGACCATACACACATGTGACATTTATCATGCAATGACACATGCACACATGCAGAGGACTGGCAGAGCAACACATACAAACACACACGCAAACACTCGTGCTCACACACACACTTTCACACGCACACACAGACACGCACATACAAAGACACACACACACGCACGCACACACACATGCACGCATAGACACGGGCACACAGACACGCACGCACACAGACACACACACACGCGTGTGTGTGTGTACAAACACGCACGCACCACGCACGCTTAGATATCCTTAATGAAGTTGATGTACCAGATAAAGTTCGGCTCGGTTAGATGTTAATTCCTGTTCTTGGTTAATGGTAAATGAGCCGTCTGCTACGATGGCTTTTTCATGCTGTGTTTGGTTGGGGGGCAGACTGGTGGCTGGGCCTGATAGGAATCAGAACTTGTAAACATGTTCCAGGCTAATCTCATTACCTTTCCCTCTCCCTGATTTCAGATAAACACAGACAGTGGAAGGGCTACGCACACCAGAGAGACAGCACAACGGCAGTAAGATAAACCCAGCTCCAGAGACATGTGCACCACCATTAAAGAAAAAAAAACCCCAAAATAAAACAAAACAAAACACCAAAAAAACTCATCTTTATCTGTGTAATCTCTGTGTGCATGTTTATGAGGCAAAACAGTAAATTCCATGGAAGTATCAAACAATAGCACAGTCATGTGACACATTTTAAATAAATAAAAAAAGAAAAAAAAACAGCTAAAAAGAAAAGAAAAAAAAATGTAATTCATGAACAAAGTTTAGCTGCAAGTTTGTTTTTTGTTTTTGCTGTTGTTGTTTTTGGGGTTTTTTTGTAAACAGCCTACAGTGATAATCAGCTAACCACTGTCAGTACCCTGCATATGTTTGAGTCTATTCAAGTCCATTCACATTCACTGCACCAGCACCATGTGTTTGGTCTCAATAACACTGCTACCAGTGACCTCATCTCCATGAGATTTATCACTCAAATTAGTTAAGCCATCGTGAAACACACAAACAAACAGTGATTTACTGTTGTTAAGCCATGACAGACGTTTGGTTTCAAATGTACAATTTGAATTTTATGTGTGATTACAGCACAGCCAACTTTTTTTTTTTTTTTTTTTCCTCTTTCAAACGAACTGCCATTCCCAGGCCATTTGGATCCTCCTGAGGGAGATCATTCCAGATAATTCCTGCCCACTCCAAAACGGCCCCGTGGCACTCTCTTTTCCTGTTCTAGTTTCAGGACTTTTCTTCATGTTACAGGCAGCGGTCTGTGAGGGAGTCAGTACACTGGAGATGACTGCTGCTCTCTGCACCCCATGACGGAACAGCTCGACATTCTCATACAGGACCGTATGGGGTCAAATGAGGTCACACCCTGAATACCTTCTCTTCACATGCTTGGAGCCAGCAACACGGTGACTTGGTTCTTTATCAGTTCCAAATATGCAACAAATGGTCTGGAGGTATTTGTGTCTTCTGGAGGACGGTATGAGTAATGGTCACAATGTACCGTGAAGACAAGATGAGGACTGTGAGGAGAACAGAAACCACACACAGATAACTCAAATTGTCTCCTTGATGACACGAACGTCAATACACAACACTCTGCTACGTCTTCAAAATACAGATTTCAAACTGCCTGACAGACACCCTGACATTTGTTAGACAGGTATTTCTTTATGTGAGAGGGTGACGTAATTGTGTTTTTCATTTAACAAAATGATGAGTATACAGAACCCTCGGGCTTAGACCGTCACGCCTAGCAATGCGCTAACCGCAGCATCCCTGTTTCAGCAGTTTTGGCTAAGTGAATATTTTTTTGCTTTGCGACAGTGGAGTCGGAGAGAACCGGTGCGCGTTGTGGTCCATCACTGATAAAGCTCTCATTCATCACAAAGCCCCGAGGGATGTCTCCATTACATACACGGATATTAGGATTATTTATTGATGGGTGTAATTAAGAAGAACAACCGCAGAAGAACAAACACAGCCAATAGGGGAAATTTAACAGCTGCTGGAGGTGATCAGCGTATGAAAAACTAGTTTCCAGAAAACCAGCGAACATGATAAAACGTTGACTTAATCAGGGCTGAGAATATAAACAGTCAAGATTTGTATAAGAAATTTGGTAAAAGAGAAAACTCGGTTCAAGAAGAGACCCTTCCTTTTTTGGCTGTTAATTTGATCTGTTTTGCCTGTTTGCTAACAGTGACACGAGCCAAAGCACACTCGGGTCTTGATTCCGCAGAACGCCACGACTCAAAGCTCAAACTCTGCTCCAGACGTCCAGGCAGGCTACGCACTGTGTTAATGTCCACATTGTTTCTGTGCTCGACGCGATTCTGTTCAAATTAGGATGAACATTTAGAAAGCGGACATTAATGTCACTTTGGATTTGCGGCGGCTGTCGGCTTGGTCGAGCCATGAGATGTCTTGTAAAGAGGTATTAGATGGAGGAACCCGGGGCATCTGCATTGAAAATGAGATGGAAGCTTTGGAAGACTGCCATCCCGACGAGCAGTGCGCACAAGACTGTCGTAAAAAAAAAAAAAGAAAAAAACAACAACAACAACAACAAAAAAATCTTGTTTTGACTCAGCACTGTTCTTGTTTTATTAGATTGCCGATACTCCGAGAAGCCCAACAACATGCTCATGATGAATATTTCAAAACGAACGCATAAATGAATGAATTAACAAACACATCTTTCACCAAAACCTTTCCATGTCGGCATGTACTGCACAGGAGAATCGAGCTCGAAATTTGACACGTATAGAAAAGGCTGTAATCGAGCTGAGGCAATGAACTGTTCACAGAGTGAGACAAAAATAAACAAAACAACAACAAAAACAACAACAACAATAAAAACACCCTGAAGTTTAGCAATGAGACCATGTGAGGACAAGCCTCTCTGTCAGGAAATTAATATCAACAAGTTTCTGCTGAGTTTGATTGTCTGGGCAGAGCCAAACAAACAAAAAACAATCTACAACAAAATAAATGAAACAGAGAAATGATTCTGAGAAAAGTAGGGTAGAGCAGACTATTAAATCTGGCCTCCAGACAAAAACACGCCCTTTGTGGTTTTTGGCCCACCACGGTCGATTCGCTCAGCTCTCACGGATACCTGACAGCTGTCCTGTCACTGCACGAATCGAGAACCTTCCAGACTTCTAAGCTGTCGGAAACAGACGCGCTCGTCTTGCGTTTAACGCGAGGTGTCAGGTGCCAACAGTATGTTTTCTCACAAGTGGTCTTCGCTGGGAAGAAAAACAAAACCCCGGCTAGTTTTTCAGAATCTAACATAACGGAGTCGGACAACTGTACCGGTCTCATTTAAAGGAGTCTTTCTCGGAGGAACATGTACGGTCAGGTGTGGGTAAGGTCGACCGCGCTCAGTTAATCAGAACTGTCACGAGATCTCGCGCAGCGAAAAGACGTTAGACAAAAGGAAAAGATTTCAATTAATGCCATTATTCATCTTCTTACAGAGACACACATGTACATGACAAAACACACAAATGCAGTGTCTCTACCAACTATGAATGAGCCTTTGACAGTATTCTCTCTCTCTCTCTCTCTCTCTCTCTCTCACTCTCTCTCTCTGTCTTCCCGTCTGCGTCTGTGGTGTTCTTGTACAGAGAGCTGTATGCGTTTTGAATAAGGACAAAGGTCACTAAATACATGCTCACACGTGAAGAACTGCTTGGTGCAGGAGACGCTCTTATAAAGTGCTCTTGAATTAATGCTAATAATAATCCCTGTGCCGTGACGCTGATATGAAACCCACTTCACTGGGACGGATGAAAGTGGCCAAGTGCCCATTTTCTCAGTCCGCCCGCACCCCTGCGGAACTGCGTCAGCTCGCACACGAGTCACGAATAATCATGCTCCGTCTGACGAGAGAACCCCAAACAGATCTCACGTCTTTCTTTAGGAAAAAAAGTATTTTATTTATTTATTTATCCCCCCCCCCCTTTAAATTTCTAAAAAATTGTGCTTTGTTAATATATATGTATTGTGTAATGGAGTACACACACACAAAAAACTGATTCCAACACTCGCCTTGCCACACATACTGCTTTGGAGGGGTTACTGAAATCCTTGAAAAAGAAAATTATAATGTTCAGCCTTAACATAGATTGGGACTGAGCAGTAAGTTTCCATAACTACGGTTCCCTTTGAGTGGCGAAAGGTTTGGTCTGGTATTACACATTAGTTACACAGTGTAACCTCGGCAGGACTGGTACAGCAGAATCAGACGTTGTACTAACAATGGGAAATGAATTTGATCTGAGTGAGAGAGTTTCACTTCTTTTGATATTTCTCTCTGTTGATCTGAAGGGGGCCGAGGAGCGTCTGCAATGCCCGGGAGTCTCGGTTCGGGAGGACGGTGTAAACGGGACGGGAAAAAAAAAAAAAATGACAGTTTGGCTTACAGCCCAACGGCCGTGTCTAAATCAATTCTGGCAGCTTTCTTCTCCTCTTCCCTCTAGTTCTGACACAAACAGACAGGCAAACCATCAAAAGAGTCTGGGGGGGGGGGGGGGGGGGGGTGGAGGAGAGTCGGGGGGGGGGGGGGGGTTCTGTGGGAAACCAGCTTAGGCCCTACAAGCTTTTCAACCCCTCGCTCTTTGATCAAATTTGAGGTTGTGTTTCACTTCCAAAAAGAAAAAAAAAAAAAAAAAAAGCCTGGTCCCGCCGCCATTAGGAATGGCTCAGTGAGCCCGAACGGGTCGGTGTCAGACAGTCGCTCTTTGATGGTGCGTTCCCTCTCACCAACTTTCATCTGCCTCTCTACCTGAGAACGCTGGAGGAACTGGAGTCTGTTTAGCCCAGACGCTCGCTGTGGAAAAGGCAAGCTGCACATCCACAGTGAGCACACCTCCTCACTCCAGGTGTCTCCTGTTTTAACAGTGTCAAATCGTCTACTCAGAGAAGGGTTTTGGGGCTGAATTTCCCGCCTTTTTTTCTTTCCCTCACAGCTACACAAAGTCAGTGACTTCTGAGATGACGACAGAACACACTCTGGTCCCTCAGAGAATTCATTCAGCCCTCCACTTCAGGGAAGATGAGTCTTTGGCCTACACAACACTTGACTAAGCTGTTGGAGGAAATGCACAAATGAAATGCACTTTCTGAAACTGCGGAATGGAAAGGTTTAGGAAATCTTTCTCTGACGACAGTCTAAGGCAAAAATAGCAAAAGCGTACGATGATACACTGAAATGTTTCGATGCTTCTTTCACAACGTCTTCATGTTTTAATGCGATCTTCCCTTTTTAATGTAATTCTCCTTCATTTATAAGACAAAGGGGATAAATAATTTATATGTTATCAGTCAAAAAGACACAGGGATTTCTGTTTTCCTGAAACTTGTAGGACTATCAACCTTTTTTTTTTTTTTTGGCAAAAATCCACAAATAATGTTGAAGACTTGGGTTAATTCAAACAGACAGTACATCTGAGTTCATTACTGTTTACTCCTATTACTCCATTAGTCAAACCAGTCTATTCAAAGTCAGCCCGCCTGCAAAAACCACAAGGATTCTTCATATATGACTCTGGTAATCCCCTTACACACACACACACAGCTTACACTGTGTGTGAAAATAAGACATAGCTGAAGAGAGAGAAAGAGTATGGGAGATAGCAGGTGGAAAAAAGAAAGTATTATTAAGTTAAACAGGCTCTCTGTGTCCCTGCCAGGTAGAGTTGTGTTCTTACACAATGTCTAATCAGCCCAGACAAGAAACAAATTTAAAAAAAAAACAAAACAAAACAAAAAAAACTGATGCACCGAACATCTAAGAGACAAGAAGTGGTGTAAGCTCTAATCTCTCCCCGAGTCGGTTTGGACTCTGGTTAACTCACATTCATAATGCATTATAAATCCGTTTTCTGACAGGTCGTCCGGTACACACCCGAGCCATGTGGTTAAAAATGTATCGCAGCATCCTGCGGTGTGTCTGAGCCGTTGACTTCTCAGAGGAGGAATGTTTTCACCCATGCTGTGACAGCTCCGGAGGTGTCAGGGGGAAAATCAAACAAACAAACAAACAAACAAACAAACAAAAAAACTGGCGTGCACACTGGGACCATTAAGCAGTCTGGGCGGGTAGCCGCGGAGCGCCGTGACAAAAACGCTTGTGACGGGGAGAGGAGAGACAGACAGTGAGACAGTGTCTGCTGGTCGGGGTCAGTCAGAGAATACCTAATGCATGTGTACATCAGCGATGCTTACCTGCTCCTCACTGCTCACAAAACATCATTACTCTTTACCCATAACACCGTGTTTACCAACAGACTGGGCCTGCTGGAAAGGCCTAGTGAAAGGAGCGTGTTTCAGTCTCTGATTGGCTAGCGAAAGAGCCGAGAGAATGGCACGTAGTCTCAAATAAAGACGAGAACATCTGCCCTGGTCTAGTGGTGAGAAAATAGTTTTGCATTACTAATCTGTGGTAAATACATATTTCTTTCTCTACTGGCAGTATACAGCATTCTGGAAACAGGCCTTAAATATTTTTGTGGGAACATCAGCAACGACCCGAGCAAAATCGGGCGCGGGGACACGTCTCGGAGTCAAAATGCAGCGGATAATTGGGAATTTCAGGAATTCAGTACGGTTCATCCCTCAGCTAATGTAGCATGGAAACACAGCTGCATTCATAATCAAGACGGGCAACAAACAGGGAGCTCTCCCTAGAAAACACAGATACATTCACAGTCAAGACAGACAATACACGGTGTTTCCTACCAAGATCGGACCAGCTTTAGCAGGAACGAAAACCCAGACCCTCATACAAGCTGAAAAACAAAGGGCACTTGTTCATTTTGCATTTTTTTTCTTCCACCAGAATGAAACTGGACTGAACTGAATGAGATCATGTTGCTTAATGCAAGTTTTTGTCATGTGCCTGTGCAGTTCATGTCATTTCTATGATCTACAACCCAATGATCTATGAACCAGAGCGTTTGTACACACACACACACACACACGTCAGGGCTGGGGCATGTCTAAGACAGTGTTAAGGCAAAGTGAAGCTGCTGTTGCTGTACATACACACCACACCACACAATCAGAGAAAGAGAGAGAGAGAGAGAGAGAGAAAGATGTGAGTGTGTGTGTATGGGGTGGGGGTACTAGCACGGGCAGAGAGAAATGAGCTAAGTTGGTCTCACACCGCAGGAGCAGACAGATGAGGGCAGACTCCTTGCAGGAGTCTCGCGATGAGCTGTGTTCTCACCTCCTCTATGTGAGGTCTGAGACACTCCAACCTTGCTGAGGAGATGAGATCGACCGAAACCAACGTCTCCTGAGCAACCCTGCCGACAAAGCTCGCCTGAACCACACCACAAACTACACCAGAGAGAAAGAGAGAGAGAGAGAGGGAGAGAGAGAGAGGTTGGGGGTATAAGTATTTGAGACAGGCTGGGAGGGGGGGGGGGGGGTTTGGTTGATGGCTCTTTAGCTGGAGCCTTGGTGAGTAGAGTTTCAGTCTCTGGGCAGGTCCTGTGTGTAGGGATCAGAGTTTGGGTTAAAAATAGTGCCATGAACATACCTGTAGGACCCAGCCTACTTAACAACTGATCAGCAGAGTCGAGAACGGCCAGAAGTGGTGGAGAGCTGGAACTGGAGAGAGAGAGAGAGAGAGAGAGAGAGAGAGAGAGAGAGAGAGAGAGAGAGAGAGAGAGAGAGAGAGAGAGAGGCATGATTAGCGACGGAGCCACACTGAGTCACGGATAGCCAATCAGAAGCGTCTCTGTCGATAACGCTGGCAATCAGCCTGGCCCTACACCTGCTGCTTTGAGCCGATCTCCCCTGGCAGCGGTGGAAGCTTCTCAGCAGGGCCTAATAAACAGCCTGGGAGAGACTTGCCTGGCCGTGCAGGAGACCAGAGGAGTCCGGCACTAATGCAATCTTCCCCACAATTTCCTTTCAGAGTCAACAGATGGATCTGTTGACGGTCCGCATCACGCTGATGCTTCTCTAAAACGCACGTTTCTCAACTCACCATGTTTTTTAAACGCAACCGGGGAGTAAAACAAATGCAGACTAGCTCCTTGGATCCAGATTAAATCCCTGCGTCAGATTGCAGAAAAACGCTCCTGATAAAGATTCTCGATTAACAATGTTTAATCCACGGCTGTGAGACCAGCCAGCAGGGTCATAAAATGTGCACAGTCTGGTCTATTGTCTGTAGGCTGCCTTAGCATACGGAAATATTGAAGAGAAGTCATCAGCCAAGCCTGTTTTGGCTGTTTGTCTGCAGAACTTACACTCAAGGAGAGTAAAGCTCAAACAACTGACACACTTTTACTTAAGGCTATTGAACAAGGTAAACTAGGATTCAAAGATCAGAAACGGATTCATGAGCGCATGAGTTACGATAAGAGGAACAGCAATCAATATGAAATGTTATCTGCTAAGAGCTACTCTGCTTTGCAAACAATTATCTGGCTTCACGTTCTTCACGTCATCCTAAAAATAAACTAATTCAATTCTAAGATTCCACTGATGTTTCATTTAAATTCCCTCTGTGGTCCAAACGTGACTCATATTTCATCCTATCCGACCTTATCTGTTAACGAACGCGCGGGCTCACGCACACCGTGTCACGTTGTCTATGTCATTTCGACACCGTCGGCTTTCATGTTTTTGCTCTCAGTCTTTTACTGAAAAATGTAACTGGGTTAGAAATAAACAGAGCCAGAGGAGACGAGCCTCGTGGCTTTTCACAGACTGAAAAGAAAAAAAAAAACATCTTCAAAGAGAATTCGGTGAGAAAATCACCAAAATCGGACTCACTCTCAGAGGCTCTGCCACGAGCACGCCTCAGTTCTGTCAGAGGAGGGAGAAACAATCGAGATTACAAAACATGTACATTTACTCCCCCCACGTCTCCCCTTTTCAGGCCAGATTAGGTAATTTACATGATTTTTGATGTGTAATGAGAAAAGCGTCTCGTTGTTAACTGATAATTAGCTTGTCCTGCCAACATACTTTGTCCGTGGAGACCGTGGTTAAGACACTGTTGAAAACGCAGCGCTGTGTTTGCCTTGGCCCACGCGGTATCATTTAGACATCTCACCATCACTTACTACGACACATATATATATAACAACGATATTGAAAAAAGCATTTCAATATTGTGCTGTTGTGTTAACAAGTGGGATTGTTTTGGTCTCTTGTGCATATATATTTAATGAAAGAATGAATCAAAACAAACAGTCAGATTCAAATGAAGGAAGGAAAGATGTTTAGTGCTTGTGGTTGTTTTGACAGCATATTGTGCTCTCTCTCTCTCTCTCTCTCTCTTTTTTTTGCTCCTCATAGACCTGTTCATCTCTGGCTAGTACAGAGCAATAATGAATAGTCTATTCATGTGGAGCAGTATAATGTTCTGTGAGGCTTCTATGGTCATTGACTCAGATTGTTTATTAAGGCTGGTCAGTGCTGTTGATGTAAGGGTTATGTAACGAGGGAGAAGAGAGAGAGAGAGAGAGACGACCATGTAAAGTGTTTTTTTTTTTTTTTTGGTTGTTTTTTTAATGCGGCAGAGCTACTGCTTGTCCACTCATGCAAAGCCCAGTGGTCCTCCACCATCCCCAAACCACTCTGGGTGGGAGGGGCTGGCCTACTCTGTTTCCATTACCTTTAAAAAGGACTTTTACTGCTACGGACTGCTCACAGAGCGTGGCCCGGACGCTGGCTCCGCAGACGCTTTACGATCCGCAGACGCTTTACGACCCGCCAACGGACGGCCAATTCCCGATCACTGTTTTAAGCTGCTGGTACGGAACGCAAGTGTTTTCCGACGGGTGGAAAACCACGGGAGGAAGAAAGGCATAAGTCCACATCCCAGGTTTTCAATATTCTGATGTCAGGCTGCTATTCTGAACTGGAGGGGTGGGGGGTGGGGGGGGGGGGGGGGGTGTCTCATTATCTCCATTTACATCTGCTGCTCCTCTCTCCGTGTGCAGGAGACAGCCTATCATCTAGAAGACGAATGGAGCAGGTACTCTGTCTGAGCACCTTAATGACTCAGCGCAGACAGACAGAGACATCTCTAGAACAGCCCTCCTGACGTCTCATATATACACCACCCCCCCAACCCCGACCCCCCCCCCGCCCAGAATTACTCATATCTCTGCCCCATGAAACAAACATTGTGGCCCTACTTTCAGAAAAAAGGCAGAGTATCTTATCTGCGGACACGCACATACTGAAAGAAAGAAAGAAAGAAAGAAAGAAAGAAAGAAAGAAAGAAAGAAAGAAAGAAAGAACCTGAGAGCTAGCTAACACGGCCTGGCTGTGTATGTTTGTCGAACATCGTACGATAAATGTCATCGCGTCGTCAGGCTGCGGACGCCTGCCGTATACAGGGACATGTCTGTCGTATCAACCAAAACAAATATATCATATACACAAGTGATATCATGTGATGACAACCCCACCCCCACTGGTCAAAGGAAGAGAGGCTTTCCTATGATAAATGAGGTAATTTCACTCCTCCCCTCGCATCCATACAAACCAGCCTGCTCTACTGTGGACAGCCTATCTGTTTCAGCCTCTCAAGATATACAGTGCATGTCAAACAATTTAGTCCCACTGAATCAGGAACAAACACATCAACTGTTCTCATTCAAACACTCAACCGTAACTGATGAACGCTGGTGTCGGCTAGTACAAAGCATCAGGAAGATCACTGATTGAACGCTTAATGAAATCTCACATCACACAGTGTAATCTCTACAACAGACAGCACACAGAGTGTTCTGAAATAAAAACAAAACAAAACAAACAAAAAAAACCCAGTAAAAAAAAGTGCATTTATACACAAATACGGTTGTTTGTGTTGACTACAAACATGAGTATTTGTTTGTCATCGTTAAGCGAGACAGAGCCAAACCAGAAAATTCTGGTATCTTGATTACCGAACGTTTCAAAAATGTTAGGACAAATACCATGCAGTCATAGCTTTTAGAGTATAAGACTTTTGTCAGAAACGCTCAAACAGTTGTAGTTTTCAGTCAATAAGACTTTTGTCAGAAGCACTCAAACTGTCATAGTTTTTAGTCCGTAAGACTTTTCTCAGAAACGGTCAAGCATTGAGATAAACGTCTTACTCGGGGCTCTTCCTGCCAAGTCAGGCTTCAATGTTCTCGGAGAGAAAGGGGAAACAGAAAAACGTCTGCCGGAGTTTTGGTACGCGTTTTACAAGGCGGACCTGCTGCCAGCCCAGAGTCAGGGGCCTGACAGACGTAAAAGAAGCCGTTTAAAAAGGCAGAGTGTGTTTAGACTTCTGCGGTTCAGGCCCTTATATGTAAAAGCTCCCTTAGCTTTCTGTCTGCGAATGTTCATTTGTGTAGGGAAATAGAGCTGTGTGCAAGACAAGGCAATCAAATCATTTGTCATGCAGCTACTGAAGAACCTCCCTTTATCATTAAGACTAAAACAGAATAATTATTTCTGTCTAGAAACCGCTGGAGCCATCTGCTCTTTTTCAGGTAGTTAGCTCCCTAATTTTCACCGCTAAGTTAAAGCTTTTTTTTTTTTTTTTTTTTTACTTTTTCCATCAATACAATGAAACGTCATATAATCTTTGACTGCAGAAATATGAGTCGGCCTTGAGTGGAAACGATTAAAAATGTTTCTGTTCAGTCTGCTTCAACAGAAACTTACAACGGGAAAAACAAAACAAACCAATAAAAATAATAAACCACTTAACAGAGCTCACTCAGTCTACGGACCAGAGAGACATCAATCTTAAAATCAATACCCCTCCTGACTGGACTTAAAGCACTACATGTACACACACGTGTGCCTGTTGGCTAACTGTCAGTTACAGTACGGCTGCGTGTCATTAAAAATCAGCAAATAGCTCTGTGTCCCTGTGTGTTTCCCTAGTGAAGTTATTGCATAGAGAAATACAGAGGAGGATACAAAACGCTAGCAGTTTTTAATTTTTTTTTTGTTACAGTAATCTAAACCTGTCTGCGTGTTTAAATTCCCCACACTCTGTAGGTAACACACACATCTGGATAGGTAAAGGGAGTCGTGTGTTTTCCGTTGTTTTCTCTCGATGCCTGAGAGGAAAGGGTATCGGGGTCGTCTCTTTGATCTGGATCCAGTTCTCCACCCAGGCTGCTCCTCTTGGTATATGTTAATGGAAAGAGTAAGTTATGGACACACGCTGGTGGGGTGCAGTGAGGAGGTCAGCGTTTTTTGGGGAGCGGTGAGTCATAACTTCCTCTCGATGAGGAAGTCAAGCGTGCTGCTCAGAATGAATCTGTCAGCAACCTGGGGTGTCAGTCCCCACCCCCCACCCCCCACACACACACACTCTTCCTACCGGCCCGGGAATAACTGAGCGAATTCCCACAGCTTCCTGTGGACGGCACCGAACGATGCTGAATAAACATCCAACGCCCAAAAATTCTAATTCCATCCAACTGCGCAAACCTTAAAGAGGGCAGTAAAGGCCACAGCCGCCCTGCACAGAGTCTGCATAATGTATGTGATGAAACAGGGAGCAGCTGTACACACTGAGTGGACATGAGGTAGCAGCAGACACATATGGTGAAGAGCAGGGAGAAAGAGGTGACTGAGAGAGAGAGGGAGAAAGAGAGAGGGAGAGAGAGAGAGAGAGAGAGAGAGAGAGAGAGAGGAGGGGAGAGTTAGGATGAGAGGCAGCAGAAAGAGGGGGCAGGAGATCGTGAGAGACAGAGAGAATTAAAGAGAGAGAGAGAGTTTATATCCTCCCCATAAAGCTGTGGACAATAAAATGTGCGTGTGATGAGCGCACTGGTCCGTGGCCCTGTTAGAGGAACATGTCTGGCCCCGAGACCTCACACTTCCCCCTCACCCCCATCCCCCCAACCCCCTCCAAAGTCCTCCTTCACACAGAGGCCCACTACACGCCAGCTACTGAACGCAACATGATTAACACAACAGATAATACAGCAACAGCTTTTGGCTCTACTGCCGCAGAATAACATGCTCCAACCAATTTACAAATTACCTTTGTCAAAAGCAAACTCTCTCTCTCTCTCTCTCTCTCTCTCTCTCTCTCTCTCCCTCTCTGTATGGATAAACTTAAAAACCCACACATTAGGGCGCACACACACACACACACACACAATCCTTTGATCACGGACAGTCCTGCATAGTGTCCAGTCCTGAGGCACAATGGAGTGAATCCTCTGATCAACTCTAATCCACTAAGGACAGATCTAGTCCCCATTAAACATGGCTTTCTCTGCTAAAGCCTGTTACCACTGACTGTGAACATGCCTCAGCCCACTCCCAGGACATGCACATCCATCTGACGTGTACTGACGCCACACGCATGATCAACTGTGTTTGTGCTGTTCCTCCGGCTAACGACAGAGAAACCTCCAGCCCAGCGGAATCAGCGAAAATAACAACAACAAAAACAAAAAACGCTTTCCGTCTGTGAACCAATGCAGCAGCTGAAACGGTGTGTACCTATGGTCCATCAGCAGCCCAACACAAGTCACACTCAGATAGATGATGCTTGTAAGGTAATGATTTTTCAGTGTTGCTGACACTGACTTGCTTGTGCAGGATGAGAAGGCACGAGGCTGATAAATACCCACTATCTGCCATTAAGCTGCCCACTTTGATTTTTATCAGTTGCGTTCCTTCCAGAATGTTCCGTCGAGCCACGCCGTGTGTGTGTGTGTGTGTGTGTGTGTGTGTGTTTTCCCCTTCACAGCAGAAGAAAATTAAATGTCAGGACTATTCCAGTGGTAAATAAATTAAATGTTGCCATCGATAATCCTCAAGGGAATGACTTTTGGCAAAAATCTTTGCTTTTATGTTTATGACTCCAGACAGAATTCTGGTCCCTCAGAGATTCCTAGTTAAAATAAGGCGACGTATTAAACCAGCCAATTTGTTTATTTTGAGACTTCTATTTTAATGATTTTTAAAAACTGTCCTTGCTCATGCAGTAAAAAAAAAAAATCCAATCATTCTGCTGGAGACATGAAAAAAAACACACAGGTTCATTTACTGGTTATAATGTAAATCTATAAAATGGCTTATGACTAAATTTATTTCTCAAAATCACAAAACTGAGATGAGAAAAGTCAGTGAGGAGGATACAGTTATAGGAGGATACTGAAAACTATTTCCCATTCCTAAGAAAAACCCTGAAAAAAAACCCCCCAAAAATGTTGAGACTGTTGTCCACAAAGCCCTGTGAGGTGCAAGGTGAGCCCCTGTTTCTCACCTTGCAGCCACACCTCTGACTATGACCTCATCAGCAGCCAATCAGAGGGCTGCTCTGACACTGACAGACACTCCTCTGGCTTCCTAATGGAACTGTCTTGTGTGAAACTTGCATCCTCTGTTGATTTACACCACGTATTTTCACAACCAGCGGGTTTGGCTCGGAAGGCTAAACAGAACCGGAGAAAACACGTGATTATTTTCCAAGGCTGTTTGGTAGACCAGTCTTACACGAACCGCTCATTCATTACTTCAAGCAAGCGGTATTTTACGGCGAGAGAGGGACACAACGCTAGCCTTCACGAATGGCTGTACCGTACATCTTGTTAATAGCGTCTGAAATGCTGGTTAATTGTCATTTGTGATGCTGCGCTGAGCCGGTGTGTGTGCAGTAAAACCCCTGAGCTCTACACCTTAATGAGGTTCAGAGTGTTCCCTCTGCAGTCCACTGCACTTTTAATTACCTGCTCTCCTGGACCTCGCTACAACCTTCAGAAGGCAGCGGGCGGGGGGGGGGGGTGCTTTCAAACTTGCAGGGGGAACTGTGTTCGGTAGGGTGCATAGGGAGCAGTCTCTAAGACTTCTTTCACCACAGTATCGACAACTGAGCCGTGTGTGTCAAGTTTGTGATTAATTCTGCCTTTCTGCCTAATTATGCCTTTCGTTATCTTTCATCACAAAACAAACTTTACATATTGAAATGTCTCCCTCCACGCAGAGTGAACCGTTTCTAAACACGGAATAATCTCATTAAATCTTACTTTGTGTAACCATAATGTATCTTGCAGAAACGCTAATCCTCAGAAGTCACAAAGCATTGAACAAAACTAACCGTAGCTTCGACACTGAACACGAATCTTTCTGCATGAGTACAACTCTCTGGTTTCAAAAAGGAAAAAAAAATCACAATAAAAATGTTCAATTAATGTTCCCAGACAGCCTTTCTCACCAGACGAGCCTGCTTGTCAGGTTTTCTGATGCTTAATCATTAGGTTCCTGATCATTTATTTATTTTGTAAAGTCGTAGTTGAGGAATGACTGTGAGGTTCAGAACTGTTGATTAAATTAGTAAAGTTAGATAAAACAAAAAAAACCACGTTTCTTATAAATTATGTAGACAGTGAAGGTAAAGGCATTGCCTGAATGGAATATGTTAACACAGAGTTTTGCATCATTAATGTGTTTATTATTTGCAAAGAACATTCGGAGGGGGAAAAAAAAAAATCACTTTGGCACTGCACAGTTTTTGATATGCTAAAGAGATAACTGGCTTACGTAACAGACACTCCAGGGCTGAGCTGTGGAGAACAAGAAGAAGAAAAAAGAACAAAATCCAGAGCAGAGGAAATGAAGTGTCAAGATCCACACCAACCCAAACCTTAAAACTGTAAACATGTATCAAAAAAAACATCAACAACAACAACAACAACGAAAACAGGCTTTGTACACAAGATACCACAGCAAGACCAAAACAGGCAGAATACAAGTGCTGCTTTTCAGAGCCAACGACATGGCTCAGTCACTTTAGAGTGGGTTACATACATTAAAAGGAGAGTGAAGATGGGAGATATATCCACACATCCTACCATTCAAATACCCCCCCCTCTCCCTTCTCCCCCCGCACACCCCCCCCCCCACCCTCTGCGGCTCTCCGCCGGCACATCCAACGGCCCTCTGGGACTCAATTATTCAGGAGCTGAATATTTCATGGGCCAGAGTATGTGACAGGGATCCGCTAAGCCCTTTGATTCAGCTTGTAATCGATTTGTTGTTGCAAATGAACGGTTGTTGCAATTGACTGTTTCGTCTGCAGGATCTGACGAGATCCGAGTCAAGACCCTCTTGTCCACAAAAGGATCTCGCAACTCAATCATTGCAGTCTTTTTTAGCAAAGAAACCAGAGTGAATGGCACATGAATTCCTATTACGATAAGTGATTTTTGACAGAATGTCGTTGCATGGTCTAGCTCTTCATAGCAATCAAACGTAATTTCAATTCTTGTATAAAGTGAACATTTGAGCTTTTGATAACAGTACCAAAAGCACTTCAGAGAGAAAGAGAGAGAGAGAGAGAGAGAGCGAGAGAGAGAGAGAGAGAGAGAGAGAGAGAGAGAGAGAGAGAGAGAGAGAAACGTTATGGTATATTTCAGCGTGAATTTCAGCAGTTTTGCTTTGAAGCCAAAATTTAAATGTTAAACAGTCTGAAATTTCACTATCTGTGGTGTTGAGAGAGAACGAAAAAAAAAAAAAAGTTAAAAAAGAAAGAGAGAGTGAAGAGAAGAGACCAGACTCCGGAGGGTCTCCTTTTCCGTAGCCATATCACACAAGAATGGAAATGAGAGTCCTTCAACCTTGCGCCGTTTGGACACTACAGAGAACGCTAATGCGCACAAACAGCTACTGATGACTCATTCCAACATTTTAACTCAACTTAAGTTCAAAAAGTGTTAAAAAAGAAATCTAATTACTCGACAAAATTGTGAAAAATCTTTTTTTTTTCTCCCTCTCTTTCTCTCTCTTTTTGTCAGTGTACTAGCATAAGAATATAGTCTAGCTGGAATAATGCACTGGGGAAGATTAGAGGAGACTCCCCTTTTGTTAGAGAGCTACACATTTGTCTGACTCATTTCTGTACAATTTTCTGCCTTTATCCTTGGGCAGTAACCCAGTACTGCTGCTGGGGGAGAGAGGACACAGGGTGGCTAGTGGGACCTTGTAATCCCACCGCAATACGGTGAGGGAGAGAAAGAAGCGCAGCTAACGTGAACTTTTGGATGGTGCTATCTCTCTCTCTCTCTCTCACACACACACACACACACTCAATCTCTCCCACTCTCCTGCTCACATACACACACACACACACACACACACATACACACACACTCAATCTCTCTCTTTCTCTCCCTCTCTCACACACACAGACACACACATACACACTTTTTTACACATTTGACAAGGGCAAACCAATTTGCCAGTGCTCTTTTCGGTGGAAGGAAATTCATCTCTTTAGTCTTGTTAGAGTCTGTCCTGTGGCGTTTTCCTTAGGTAATGCATTTCAGTATTAACAGACTCTTATAGAAATCCAACCTGGTCCTAGCTGCAGACGACAGAGCGAGACTCGTGGCTCCAATCACAACGTGCAAAATCAGAGGGAAAGGGAAAAAAAAAACAACAAAAAAAACCACACAGGCAGTTACAGCGAGTGGATTCCAAATGGAGCTTCACACTAGTTTCATCTTATAAGAATGGGCAGGAATTGAGGGGCATCTATTTTAAACCTCTGTCCCATTTCTTTTCTTTCTTTTTTTTAAAAATGTGTTAACATCAGAAAGCCACAGCGAATCCAGCAACAGCCCAGAATGTTTTACACTTCAGTGAAATGTCACATCAGTCTTGCTTGCTCTTGCTCGGTTTCCATGCGCTGGGTCTCAGAGCTGCGCCCCCCCCCCCCCCCCCCCCCCCACCTCCCCCGTCCCGTCGCAACACCACCCACCACCCCACCTCAACACCACCACCAACAGAAGCCACAAGGCTCCAACAGCACTGCAAGACGCCTCATCACACAGTAGAATCTTATCTCTCAGTAATATCAAACACGGCACAAATCGCCGGATCGTAACTGTGACATCGTAGACGTACCGCAGAAGGAAGCGTGACTTGTCACCTTTGTGGAAGGAGCAGTCTGTGAAACTCTGATGCCGGAGAACCTTCTAGAAAACAGTCACAGTCCAGCCGTTGTCAAAATGGCTGAGCTTCCGTTAATGCAGGGCTGTTGAGCGCGCTGTGAAAAAACACAGGACGTGTCCACAGTCTATCAGTGCCCGGAAGGAGTCTCTGAGGTGAGTTATCAAAGGAATGGAACAGAATGACAAAGAGTGACAACGGGGGGAAATGAGAAACATTATGACACTTAAACCCACATCTGTGTCACATCTCAGCCATGACACTGCCTCCTCTCTGTGGACTTGTGTACCTTCTCTGTGTACCTGTGTACCTTGTCTATGGACCTGTGTACCTTCTCTGTGTACCTGTGTCAGATCTCAGCTGATGCACTACCTCCTCTCTGTGTACCTGTGTCACATTTCAGCTGATACATGGCCTCCTCTCTGTGTAACTATGGACCTTCTCTGTGTGCCTGTGTCAGATCTCAGCTGATACACTGGCTCCTCTCTGTGTACCTGTGTACCTAAGTGGTTCTATGGTGTAGTGGTTATCACGTCTGCTTTACACGCAGAAGGTCCTGGGTTCGAGCCCCAGTGGAACCAGTAGCCGTGGTGCAGCAGAAGCATGCTGGGCCCATAACCCAGGGGTCAATGGATTGCAACCATCCTTTGCTGGTATCTTTTTGGGGGAGCCGTGGTCTAAAGGTTACGAGCTGGGCTTGTGACCGGAGGGTTGCCTGTTCAATTCCCAGGACCAACATCCATGGCTGTGTGTGCGCCCTTGTGCTGCCCACTGCTCCTGTGTGTGTTCACTACTGGTGTGTTGGATGGGTTAAATGCAGAGGACAAATTCACTGCTCACTGTTCACAGTTTGTGTGTGCAATCATGGACATTTACATTTTACCTATAAAGCACAAGATTTAACACAACAGAGTCTGGTATAGTATGAGCAGAACCATTGACTGCCTCTTTAAGACAGAGTTTACTGGAAATGAGAATAATTAATTCAGCCCCCTGACAACTCAAAAAAACCAAACTAATAATGGTTTATCAATATTTGCTCATTTTCTCTCACAGATCATAGAAATCCAAGGAGGAAATGCATGGGAGCTTTGCGGTCATTTGAAAAGTCACAGTGTTTCAGTTGTTCATTCTAAATCATTCTAAACATATAGAGCATGTTTTTACACTCTTAAATATTCACACAAATTCCCAACAAGTTTGAGTACAAGGGACGTCTCTCTCTCTCTCTCTCTCTCTCTCTCCCAGGGCCTTGTAACAGGTGAAAGAGACAAAGAGCGTTGAAACTCGAGATGCGAAACTCACCAACGCAGAGTTGGTGTTCTGTCAAAGTCACAGGGCAAAGCTCGAGGCGCCCATGAACCAGCAGGCTAGGCTCGCTCTACATTTGGCCTTACTCACAGATTCTTCACAGGCCTTCCCATAAACTACTCTTTGTGTCCAGTGAAGTCAGCACATACCACAAACATGCAGGCTGTTTCGTTCTCGCCGCGTAAAACGACTGCGTCGCACAGAGCATCATTGTTAAAGTTCTCGAGGAGGAGAAAGACTAGTTTTATAGGAATGAATGGGTTTCACTGTAAGGTGTGAAATTCACACTACAGAGAGCCTTTGTGGCGTTTGTTAAAAGCCGTTTTGCATCCAAAGATGAAACGCGACGCCTTGTGCTAAAAACCCTGCTTCTGAGTAACGCGGCCGTAACCAAATCCTGCTTTCTTTCTCTTCTCTCTCTCTCTCTCTCTCTCTTTCTCTCTCTCCTTTCCGACCACTCCAATAAACCACATCATGTCACACGATCAAGAGACACTTTTAAGATGTCGCTTCAGCTGACACACTGACTTTGCGGCTTTGGAGATTGAGAAAGGTCGTTTAAAATGGAAAAGAGTATGTTTAATTTAAAGGCGATTGTTGCCAGGGAGAGAGAGAGAGAGAGAGAGTGAAAGAGAGACTGGATGTGCAGCTCTGAGTTGACATTTGAATTGAAGCTGAAATTTCAGAACACATGAAAATCTGCAAGCTCCTCACGTTAATGGTAAATGGTTCAAGTGTCTATTAAGTGGATATCCTTGTTTTATTATTCAGAAGCTTCCAGAAAAGCCCCTTTCCTCTCATGTTTAAGCCATTCATCCTCGAAACATTCACTCAACGGTTGACCACATTACAAACCATTCCCTGGCTGCCATAGCTCCATGTCAGTGAATTATAAACCCAAACTTCTCTCCAGCTCGCACGCAAAGAGCAGTAGCCGAGGATTTTTCCTCACACCAGAAAACTGATCGTAAAAGCTAAGCATCACTGAGGATACCGCTATTATCGGGCTGAGATGTGATTCTTCCATAGGCCTGAAAATTGCTCATGATCAGAGTCTAACTTGATTTTTTTTGTCTAAATTCAGATAAATGAGGTGCAGCTGAGAGGGAGATGCCCTCTGACATGCTGTACAGAGAACTCGTTACACAGACCTGAACAACGCTTCTCCTGGAGCTCTTTAATAGTGATTTCCCTGTGCTCTGAAATGATCTCTTCGATTAAGTGCATGATGATGAATCACTAACTAAGGGCCCTGGAGGGGTTTACATCAAGCTGTGTCATTTGACATTGTTTTTCTGAAGATTCACCGGACAAACAAACAGGAAACGTTTTAATGATATTAGAGGCATGGCATCGATTTCTCTGAATGCCGCTGAATACCCACGTGCCCTTGGGAGCTTTTTGTTTTCATCTGTGAACAGTTGTTTTGAGGACAGTTTCAGACAGAGAACCGCATTGTTTGCAAGACAAGAAATGATAGGGGGAGGGGGGTGATACACAAGATGAAGCCTGTGAGGGAGAAACAGGAGCTCCAGCTCTGTTTTCTATTGGTCTCAGTTATTTTTATTTATCACGAGGCGGACAGTGCATCCTCGCCGTATTCTATAATCCTTTAGCGAATGTAGATTAGCAGAATCGTGAGGAGGAACACGTTTGTAGGGGCGCTCCATGGAAGAGAGACAATCTACTTTGAAGGATCAGAGATACTCGCTTCAGCTCAACTGCCTGGCATGCAGAGACGGAAACAATTCCCCAAAATTACATAAATATGCATCACGCTGTTGCCGCTATCTCACGTTGTTTATGAGTTCGACGAATGAGCGTAGTGTAAAAAAAAAAACAAACAAACAAAAAAAAAACCCAAAAGACAAAAAACTACACGACATGCTGCGGTGTGAGTTTATTCTGTGACACATGATGTTTGAAATTCAAAGACGCTTCAGTAAAGCAGATTTTTGAGAATGCTCAAAATTGGCTTTAATCCAACACAGAGAGAACCACTCATGTGCTCCTAGAACAGACAAGCCGAAAAAGGCCACAGCGGTGTACTTATAAACATCTTAATCGTATCGTTTCTTAGCGAGGGATCTGGTCTCTGGCTCTAATGAGGCTCTTTATTTGGCAATGCCCGGGGGTGGCTTGAGTTACGCGTTTTGGCTAACGGTACTGCTACCGTTACTACACCTTGTTAAAGAAGTCAAGGGCTCAGAAACATAGAGATAAATTAAAACAGGTGTGGAGCACTTGGGGCTAGAGTGAAAAACACATGCTGTCCTCTGGATCCCCTGGACTGGAGTAGAGTTGTGAAATGCTAGTGTAAGAGTATGCTTCAAATACATGCTTTTTATTATTCATCCATAGGGTCGCCTTCACACTAGAACTGTTCTATCAATATTCAATTATTCTTTTTATAACCCATATGGGGAGTTCATAGTTGTTGACATGAAGCAGCGAATGCTTTGATAAACATTTAACCGATAATGTCAATGAATCTACAGTGCCATCTAGTGACGAGGAGGGGAAAAAACATCCTGAGACAAGGTAAAAATGAAACCCCCCCCAAAAACACCAGCTTAAACCCTACATCACAGACACTGGTCCTGAAGGTTACAACATATTGTAACACATTAAATCATATTGTAACACATTACATCACGTGAAGCACTCTGGATACCTCTAAGACTGTTACACTTCACAGTAACAGGACACACTGTATAAAACCGCACAGATATGTTGAAGGTGACCTTAAAGAATTAAGTGGAGAATTCACTGTTCATCTCACTCACAAGATCCTACATATTTGCTCATGTCCTTCACTATCACAGAGGAGTGAGCCAGTGAGGAGTTAGGGGAGGATTAGAAGACAACATGAATCAGACAAACTGGGATCGCAGTGTTGTTTTTTTTTTTTTTTTAACCGCAGCCCTAAAGCCCAAGCTCTGGTCCACATAGTTTAGTTAAAACCCTGGACCGACACACGACACAGCAGTTCCAAACAACCGTCAGCTCGACGACTCGACGATCGACCCAATCGGATGTGCTCACGCTGGAGTGGCAAAGGAAATGAAAAAGAAAGAAAAGATGAAGGAAAGAACGGGCTTTGAAGAAAGGGTTGAGACTCGCTGTCGAAGAGAAAGATCGACAAAATGAAGAGGGAGACGTCTGTAAAATACATGTTGGTAGCATGTCGTCATGTTAAAGTCACACTAATTTAGGGATCATTTCATGAGAGTGCAGGAAGGATGAACTGTACCAGCCTGTGATGTGATTTACCTCTGTCACGCTGACAGAGAGAGAGAGAGAGAGAGAGAGAGATTCATAAAAACTTATTTACTTTCTTTTTATAGGTTCAGACAAATGAAATTTGTCTGAAATACAAATTTGTCTGAAATACAGCTTGGCATAGAGTGACTTGCAAAAACAACTGATTCTCTGGAAATGTTAACTGCACCAATACAAAGCCTAGCAAAATCAGTCAACTTGTTCTCCCTTTCTCTCTCTCTCTCTCTCTCTCTTTCTCTCTCTCTCTCTCTCTCTCTCTCTCTCTCTCTCACTGTTCCCCTCTATCTACCTTTCTTCCTTGTTCTCTCCTTCCCTCACTGTCACTGGTAAACTGTTCGAGTTGAATTTCACTGATGATTGTACGATGAAGGTCTGATATGAAGGAAACATTCCAGTATATTTGCTGTCACTTGAGAGAAGTAAAAAAGACAAACAACTGATCAGGAAATTATCACACTGTTTTCGCGCCATCGCATGCTCATGGTAACCGTCTCACGTGCTACTCCCAGCCGTCGTGGATATCTGATGGAACTCCAGGCCTTAGGAATCTGACCTTGCGAAATTCCTTCTGTCTGTGGTGAGGAGACTATGAAGTACTGTTGGAATGGAAAAGCAAGCTGAGCTCTAAGGTGCAGGGCGGTGTGTGTGTGTGTGTGTGTGTGTGTGTGTAAGTAGCACTCGGACCTGCTGCTGAACTGAGCGGTTCAACCGAAGGCCAGCCACCTGTCACCAGACTATCCTCTTACCTCCCTCCTCAGGCCTCTGGCCTCCTCCCTCCCCAGGCCTCCTCAGGCCTCCTCCCACCCCAGGCCTCCTCAGGCCCCTGGTCTCCTCCCTCCCCAGGCCTCCTCAGGCCTCAGGCCTCCTCCCTCCCCAGGCCTCCTCAGGCCCCTGGTCTCCTCCCTCCCCAGGCCTCCTCAGGCCTCCTCCCTCCCCAGGCCTCCTCAGGCCCCTGGTCTCCTCCCTCCCCAGGCCTCCTCCCTCCCCAGGACTCCTCAGACTCCAGGCCTCCTCCCTTCCCAGGCCTACTCAGGCCCCTGGTCTCCTCCCTCCCCAGGCCTCCTCCAGGCTTCCTCCCTTCCCATGCCTCCTCAGACCCCAGGCAGCCTGTGTCTGGGCTAGTCCTGCTCCTCATCCGGTTCCCACTGCACTGTCACTGAGTCCATGTGTCTTCCCAGAAGACTGTCCTGCTTCCTCAGCCACTGTAAAGCATTTGAAGAGGGGTGGGGTGGGGGGTGGCTGCATAGATTTGTAAAGTCTTTGAAGGAGGAGGGGGTGCATAGACTTGTGAAGCATTTGGAGAGGGAGTCCATAGATTTGTAAATCATTTGGGGGTGGGGGAGGATAGAATTGTAAAGCATTTAGAGGGGGGGTTGGATAGATTTGTACATCGTTTGGGAAGGGGAGGGGGGTTGGATAGATCTGCTGAACAGATTAGTTTCTTGCCCTTCATAAACTGGAGTTGAGTTACAAGTGATTTGAAGGGACTTTACGTCCACATTGCGCTGCAGTAACAAAGTAATTTAATTAACCGTGATATGCCTTGACAGTTATTTACTGGCTAAACGGCAAAGTGACAGCTGACGGCTAAAACAGATCTGTCACTCATTATGTAAGTCGCTACGTGCGTTAACATGACGCAGCACTGGGTCCGCAGATCCCTGAAAGTCTGGTCTTTGTGGGTTTTTGATGTTTTGTTTTTTTGATACTTTAAATGATAATGACGTGCCATAGAGTAGATGTGTAGTGTTCAGGCTACTCCCACTGTACATAGGACTCCAGAGCAGCCGCACTGGTGCAAACTCACCCCTTCACTCCTCTATCTGACCAGTTCCACTGTCTTACACTGGGAAGACTGGGAACACGTGTTTCTGTTGGGAAAAGAAAAAAAAAAAACTTGTGTGCGGTGCAAAATTAAAAAAAAAGAGCTTGCTTCAAGACAGAGAAGAAAATAAGAGTCCATGTCAGAATGAACCCTGGCGGCATAGCCAAAGTGAAAAAACTTCACTCATCATAAGGAAAGGTCAAGATCATTCATGAAAACATGGACTGAGTGAATTATTCTGTGTGATATTTTTTTTTTCTTCTCCTGAACGAGCAGGCAAGGCCGTTTGAAGAGAAGCGAGTCACATTCGTACGGCCAAAACGTTTAGATGCGATCTTAACAACCGCTTTCATCTGTAACAGGGCGGACGAGTCACATCACACGCTCCCAGCAACCGACCGTCACTAAACAATGTGTTACTAATGGAGCATGGATCTAAGCTGCAGATCTACAATACGACTGAGATTATGAAAAAAAGAAAAAAAAAAGCAATTCTCCTCCCCTCTAATTGCCAGTTGTGGACTCTTCAAAGGCGCACTATAATTCACTGGCTGTGGCACTGTGGGAAAAAGACAGGGAAACGGTCCAGTCGTGACTGAGAGAACGGCCTGGCCCAGTGTCTTCCTTTGGCATGGCAGGCCAGAACACAGGAAATGGGTTTAACTGTTCAAAATCGCTGGAGTCCATTACGGTCCAGAACAGGGCTCTTACTATATCACCCAAAACACGATTTACGCCAAGGAAGCATCTGATAACAATGACCAGGATCCAGATGCCTTTCATTCGGACTTGGAAAGCACGCAGGGATCGATCTGAAGACGGAACGCTTATTTTCCAGATGACAGAAACGTATGATGATGTCATATAGGGCGAATATGCAAGTTACACAAAGTGAATTCATGTGCTGTGGGGTTTGCATATGGAGGTTCGCTTAAACTCTTTGTGACCTTCTGTGTGCCTTGGGAGATGTGTATTTCCTGGGCCAGACATCTGAAACAGTCCCGACGGGAAAAGAGAAAAGCCGAATAAGCAACCATTCATAATTGGGAAAAAAAATAAAGTTGTTTTCCACGCAGAGGAATGTATTGAGAGTTATCTGGCATCATGTTTCCATTTGAAAATGGAAAGATGGCACAAACTTTCCCAGGATCCCTGGCTGATTTCTTCAGAGGTATGTGGGCTGTGCTTTTGTTAGTGCTTTGGATGGATTTCCTCTCTCTCTTCAGTCCCAGGAATTCAGAGAGCGACAGGGAGGGAGGCAACAATGCAAGTCTTTATTTGTTCCTTAAAGCACAGCAAGAAACTCCTTTACACGGGGGAGAGACCCAGCGAAGACACAGCACAGTGATCCACATGCCTTCGGCCCGCGCAGCCCGGCCTGGACTGGTCTGACAGTTCCATACTTCAGGGTTCTCTCTCTCTCTCACACACACACACACACACACACACACACACACAGAAACATATACAGACACACGCACAAACACACTGACTGACACACAGACGCACACACACACACACACACACACACAAACACACGGAGGCTCTGTGAAAGGACTGATTCTATTTTAGGGAAGTGACTAAGCGCTCACAGGCTTTTTAGAGTTCATAGACTCAAACATCTTAGGCCACATCTGTGACAGCATCGTTAAAGTTCTCTAAATCCTTTAATTACATCACTTTCTCACTTGTCACCAAGGCCTTCGGTGTGACAAAGAGAGACGGAGAAGGGGAGAGAGAAAAGAGGGGAGGGTATATGCTATTTCTTTCTGCTGGGAAGAATTAGAGGAATTTTCGACAACATGAAAGTCAGGGGATTACTGAGTAATTTTTGATTTGATTTAATAGCTGTGTTGGCATAGGTTAATTAGACGCGTTCGCATGCTCTGTAACCTCTCCCATCCTAATGCACGTAATCCATCTCCCATTCATTGGGCGGAACGCTGAGAAGGAGACAAATTAGCGGTTGGTGATTCCTGCAAGTGGAGGAGGGCAATTAGGGTTTTTTTTTTTGTTTTTTTTTCTTTCCTTTTTGCTCTACACAAGCATTTTCCCGTTTTCTGGGTTCGCACCAAGCGCGGCAATTAGCTCCTGCATCTGTTGTTTTTGTGACTGCAAAGACTCCAAAGTAGGAGCGGTGGCCTCGTAAGTCACAGAGTCTGATTGTGATACACTTCTCGACCCTGTCGGAATACAATTAATGTTTGAGCAGAGACGGGTAAAAGCATGACAAACCCAATTCAAGTCATCAGAGCTAATCAGTCGTGAATAATGAGATACGCCACGATCAGAAAGACGCAAAGGATCTTTTTTTTTTTTGTTCCAGAGCTGTAGGCTCGGTGTCGGAATGCCATATGAGATGAGCAGATGAGAAAATCTAGGCCAGAAAAAAAAAATGTGTTCGCAGAGCGAAAATAAACAAAACTATTGCAAATTTTGCCAAGGACTTCTGTAATCGACATTGACATAGATTCAGCTGTCAAAAATAGATAAATGAAGAGAGAGAGAGACAGAGAGAGAGAAAGAGAGAGAGAGAAAAAAAAAGACTCCCACTTCGCTATCATCTGTGTGATAAGATAGCAGTGAAAGTGAGCTACATTGAAAGTCTGACAGCATTTCAATACAGCCGGAGTCCAGGTTGCTATCTAAGGGGAAACAGGCCGCGATTCAAACCACCGCTTTTACCGACTCTGAACAATGACCTCGATCCACAGTGACGGACAGTCTGCGAGCTTTCTGCCACATGTGTTTCTGAACAATGACCCCTGATCCACGATAACGGACAGTCTTCCTACTATCCATGCTTCTGATCCATGGTGACGGACAGTCTTCCTGCTACACATGTTTCTGATTCTGGCAAAAGCTATTTAATTAGTGTCCCCCTCTTTTCCATCTTGGTCTTGTGTGTGTTTTTTTTTTGTTTTTTTTTGGTGGGGGTGGGGGTGGGGGTTTGTGTGTGAACAAATATAGACTTTTACTAGCACACAGGCCTTGTTGTCCAGACAACCCCCGCCCTGCCACTTGGCATGCTCTGCTCTCGGCAGACAAAACAAATTGAATAATGGTGTTGTGTATTGTTTAAGCTCTCCCAGGTGGGCTATTGGTTCACACTCAACATCTGTGTTATTTTTGTCAGCTGGGGTGACATTGTTGTCTCTGAGTTGTAAAAGACCTGACAGCCTGCCTCTCTGACTCAATGTGATGAAGGACTTTCAGTGAAACTGACTTCAATGAGGTGAGATCTACTTAATAACCACGAGAGGTTACAGAGGACTCATTTGGCCTGAGAACAGACGGGACAGCTCATGGGAAAAGCCAAACCGTGTTTGTTTGATAAAAAGGAAAAAAGTTATGACCACGCAAGAAAAAGAAGCGTAGCGTTCCGCTGAATAAATGTTTTGCAAGATTTGTTTGAATGAAAAGAGAGTTTATTTATTCTTGTGATAAATGACAGAGTAAAGAATTCAATTCTGTCAGTCTGTAGACAGAATGGGTTTCTTTTTTTTTTTTTTGCTACTCACACAGTGTCTCTCTCTTCTGTGTCAATACAGTGAGTTTGTCTTGGAAAAAGCTTGAGGCCTATGATAGCTAAAGATAACCATGTCCTCCAGTCTCACACAAATTGGTGGACGATGAGACTGCCGTTGAAGGGGGGGGGGTGATCTGTCCCTTGAAGGAATGTGGTGAGGGGGAGGACAAGACTAACCTATCTGACCTTGTCCTCGAATTCCTTCTCCAGAGCCGATTTTGGGCGGCTGGTGTGTGGAGGTTCTCTGAGCCGTGGTGAGGTACTCTGACAGTGTGTGGGCTGTTTCCAAACTCTGCACTCCGAGCTTGGAAAACACCCAGACTCCCATCGACGTGAAAGTAATGCACACTGCTGCTAATGAGCTCTGAGCTGAGCTAATTATTTCATCTTAAGCCATATTTTCAGTGTTTCTGCTGAAAACGAGCACCTTGGCAATCAGTCGCGTCGCAGGAAACCCGAGGGCTGTGTTCTTTAGAACGAACAGAATGCAAGGAAAAACAAACAAACATAAATGCACTTTGGCAATGAAACTGATCTGAGACCTGATAATTATCACTCATTTGAGTAAGCGCTAACTGACAGAAGCATGCTGAAAGTAGGCAGTGAACAGTTCATTGTTTTGAAATGGTTGGAAGCCCAGGAGAAAACATAAAACATCTTGATCAATGCTCAAAAAAACACAGAACATTTCCGCAGGGAGTGCATTCAAGCCTCCTAAAATCGTTGCTATCTTTTTGCTAGAACATGATATCATTAACTTATGTACAGACATTCTGTCTGTTAGAAGCACTCAGTGTTAATGAAGATCTACATGAGGTGGACCCAGTCCAACAGAGCAAACAAACTCCCTGGGACTGAAGGAAAACGTGCTTGACACTGGAGCACTCTCAGAGGTGGAGAGTTACTCAACCCCGGACAAAGCCAACACTTATATGGGTACGAGCAAAAATGTCAAAAACCGTTTCATTTTTAAAGAAGGCATGGTGGAAAGTGCCGCGTCTCACTCTGCTGAACACGGTGGCACAATTAACCACTGCGAGAGTGAGAGTTTTTCTGGGAAAGCATTGAAAAATGGCCTACTGTACCACACTGGGCTTCGCTGCGGCAGGATCCATTGAGTCGTCATTCACTAGCTGTTGAGCGTGGACGACGGATAACAAAAAACGAGTTCGAATCAACGCGCTGAGTTTACCCGCGCTCACAATGTGAGCATTCCCTTACCAGAAGGTTTAAAAAAAAACAAACAAAAAAAACTGCTGGAGCTAGCTTGTGAATTCACCCCAGGTTTATTTTCTGGAACAGAATGAACTGGCAGAGATGCTGATGCCCTGCCGTATTCAGGGCGCTCTTTCTGGAGGAAACCGTCGGCACGGCGACTGGGCGCCAATGCACAGGTCTTAAGACGGTGTAAACTCAAAGCGAGGACAAAGCCAAGCTCTGAAGCTCTAGGTTAAGGAGAAAGAAACAGATCCGGCTAAGACGTCCACTTTAAATCTTTGGCCATCGAAACTGAGCCGTTCTCTAATCGTGTTCCTTGCTATATTAAAAATAAATAAGTAAATAAATAAATGAATAATTTTACAGAGACCTCTATTTCGGAGACGCTGTTACTCTGGGAGCTCCTGTTCTCATTTCACGTACGGCGTTTAGTACAGGGAGAAACCGCAGGTCTCTAATTGAATATCGGCCTCCCCTGTTGAAGAGCTAACTGCTTTTGGTACACCGTGGTCTTCCCCTCTTTTCCATCACTGATGGCATCATGGTGGAAGATGGGAGACACAAAAGCTGTGCCTTGACTCTGATGACTTCCTCTCCACTCCTCTGCAGTGTGGTGTGAGAAGGCCAGGTCCTCTGTGATAATAACAGAATCCATATAGCCTCAAGAAAACGCATCTGGTACTGGAGGTCAGCCTTCGAAAATTACCCTCTGTGTGCCTAATATGAAAGACCCCCCCCGGCCAACATACTATGTTATAAAGGAGACCAAACAAAACAGAACAGAGTGTCTCGGCCCACTGGCAGCATGATATATGACTCTATAAAACGACGCTTTTCTGAAACAATATTGGAGGAGGAAGAGTAAATAAATGAATAAATTAAGACCCAACGTGGATGCCTCCACCTCTGTGTGTATTTTATGAGTTAGTAAGAGGTTGGAGCTAGAGATTATTCTTGGGTTGGAAATGTGCTAAAACAATCTGCAGAGGAAGTTGAGACTGCAGAGCATAAACAGTGGCCAAGCTGAAACAACACCCAAGAATTCGTGCTGTTTAAAGAGGTTCCCTGTGCTAGGGGAACACAGAGTGGGTCTTAAAATGCATCATTATACTAGGCTGCTGACAGACACCTGACAACCTCCTATAAGAAGTTTCCTCCCAGACAAATGCTCGTCATCCAAGCAGATCCCCTTGTTAAAATTCAAACCGTACCTCCTTTCGCAAACAAGACATATGACAACTGAAGATAGCCACTATGGGAACACGACTGAGCCAAGAGAAAACAATGCTAATCTGGGTGGGATCTGAACAGATTAGGGTTTATTTCATCCTGTTTAGACACGTTCAATGTGTAAAAAGAAAAAAAAAGAAGAAACAAATGCTACTTCTCCTGGTTTCTCCTGAAACCAATGCAGTCATGCCATATGGACATAATAGGCTTATGATTGGAGGCTTGAATTCAGCACAACGGTTTTATTATGGGAAAGTTACATGCAAGTATTCAGATGTAATTTATTTCTTTAGGAAGGCAGCCAACCATGTGAGTCACCGCGGGTCTTACTGTATCCCTGGTGACGTCATTAAATCTACAGCTGGACACAAGTTACGGTGTAATGTTGATATGATGGTTAACAGGGTTCATTGCCTCACATCAACACATTTAACAGAATGTTGAGTCTCTAAAACACGCAGGCTGTGTGCAAAGACACGTTCGCAACGACAGCTTTGGCCTTTAACGGTCCGATTCACCGTGAATATATTGGACTGTCATTGAATAGTGACGTGAGAAAAATCAACTAGACTAAACACATTCCGAGCTGACAGCACCAAACCTAGTTTATCAGCTCAGACTCCTGTAAAAGATAGAGATGTCTGTGCAAACGGTGCCTTTGTCTATAGGACATCAAGGATTCAACACACACACACACACGCAGCCAACAGGTGATAACCAAGTCAGAGCCAAACCTGTACTGAAGTGTCTCGTGTTGTCATCGCAACGAAATGACCTGCCTACAGTGTTCCTGTCATGACTGCGCAGCTGTACTGTACTGTTTCAACTGTCATACCCTTTGATCTCTATAATGGTTACTGAGTAAACTACGCTTAAAGATATCTCACAAAGATTGGATTATGGTGCATTGCTGAACTTTTACCGCCTCAAAACTGACTGCCTAGCCTAAAGCTTCTCTGACAGACACTTCAGTGTTTCCACTTACCAGAAAAGAACTCTGTTAAGAGAGTAAACGTATGTTTTTGTGTACAACTGCGAACTCCAGCGCGCCATTTAAACGAAGCAGTACAACATGCAAGAAGAATCTTGACTAATGTTCTGACACAATTACGTATTACAAACACTACTACTAGTCCTGCTGAATACAAGTGACAAGTCAGTCTCAGATATGGTCACATGTATTGTATTTTGGTTCTGCACAACATCACATACAGTAACGCACACGCCAGTCGACTAATGGAGATCAGTAGGGAAACGATACGATACATTCACCGCAGCTGAAGACTTTTATTCATTCTGTCTCGAATTCGAATCATTCGCGTCTTAAATAGTTTGTAGAGCCACGTGTGGGCGATGTCCGAGGGCGTACAAAGGACATTTAATTAGAAACATGTCAGAGTCACGTTCCTCAGCATAACATACCATAACATAATCACACGAATGCAACGTACCTTAATTCGTAGAGACGCCCTTACAGTTGACTTGACTGTATCTGTTTCTTGGCAGCTACGGGGACGTCTTATTCGTTGTAAAGGTAACAACAGAGAACAGTTCCGAAGTTAAATAAAATTGGTTGCCGGATTGTAGGCTACACTCAAATGTGTATCTTCATTGTTGTCGTTCGCAGCCTTGACGTTGCCTCAAACACATGGTTCTACAGCACTCTACCACTTGACAGCTCCCAACCGCTGAATCGACGCATTGACAGTGTTCCCATTCTGCGTGCTCCAAAACATTACACTCCCCGAGGACACGTGACCATCCCACGGGAATAGCTTTTATCCCTCCCCAGCAGCTGGCATCAATTACACCGTGGCTGTAGCTGGATGCATACTTGTACACGTGTGATGGTGTATGACTTTGTTATTACGTCCTTCCTAATGGTATGCGCGTACATTACAGTACATAATCAATAATGCTATAAAGACACGACATGTCAGATAATTGGTACATGTCGTGCTCTTTACTCACTGAAGTCAATTTAAGCTCGCACGGCCATGCACGGACACAAGGAGATTGATTAGGATATGCCTGTGGACGCTAAATGAGAAAAAGACCTACAAATAATGCATTCTAAACATGTTGTATCGATTGTTCTGTATGCATTTTGGTAGCACTGGGCTACATTATCATTTGATTAGAAAGCTCTGTTGTGTCTCAACGCAAGAGACTCTATAGAAGTAGCTCAATATTAAAACTAAAATAGAACGTTACTGCTTTGGAGTGTTGCCCAGCGGAAACTAGCAGTACCTGGCTATCGACATAGTCAGTAGCGTACCTACGGACAAAGTCACGGTGTGCAGTCTGTTCACACATGCTGTTTTTAATTGTCAGGTGCCCAGGGCGCTTTCGAAACAGCCATTATACGGAGAGTTAGAAGTGCTTAGAAACAGTGATCCAAATTATCTCCAATATATAGGGGGAAAAACGATCTCCATGGAAAACTTTAATGAATTATTGATAGGTTACCTAATACTTCGAGCTGAAATAAAGGAGGGAATTTATAACTTGAAAGTTAGTGACTGGCTTTAAAAGTGATATGTAGACTGTTCCTCTTAAAAAGATGTTAACATTAGAGATTGCAATGTAAGAACTGAGCAAAGAAGAAATACCACAGTGAAACTGCGCACTGTATTATTTAAGTTCTTTTCCATAAACTGGATAATTTCAGTATCCAACTAACACTTTAAAAAACAATCAAGACAAATCAGTAATGTGGCACGTAACTGAGGCACCAGGTATGTTCTAGTTATTCTCACTGTTTGTTTGCCCTTTCCTGTGTATATTTTAAGTAGAATATAAGAGCAAATCTGGACAAACAAGTTGCTGTTGACCTGAGTCCCCTGTTCAGAGACGCAGTGAAGCAGTAACAGCCTGGTCTGCTGTGTAAGATTCTTTAAATCTGACATCAGCGTTTATATTGGGCGAGTCCCATATTGCGACGGGGAATGTATGGAGACAGACGTGTGAGAAACACTCTGTCCAGCTCACATTTACAAACCGAAGACACGCTGGTCAAACTCTGCATTGTGGAGGCAGCCAAAGTGGTCGGAACGACAAATGAGCCTCAGTGGCTCTGGAAGCTTCCGGAGAGCTAATCTGAACTGAATCGGTGGTGTGGCGACCCATGTGGACACTAGTCGTGAGAGCAGGGGAATCATTCGACGGCCTTTTGACCTGTCTCCAGGTTGTCATGGTTTTACGGAAAGCAGACTCTGGCAGTTCGGTAAAGATTTGACTCGCCTCTCTTGAAGGAAATGAAAAACGTATTCTGTTTCAAAAGGGGCACCGGATCAGGGCTGATTAAAAGAGAACAGTTTTTGTTTTTCAATGACTGCGGTTGAATCGCTCGGAGTTTGTTTACTTGTAGCATTTTGACAAACAAAATGCCATGCATATAATGTAATGTATTTTTTTTTGTTTGCCAATGTACTGCAATCTTAATATATCCTCCTGAATTTGTGTGTGTGTGTGTGTGTGTGTGAGTGTGTGCTCTAGGCATGTGTAGTACATTTTGACTCATTTTCATCACCTGTGCTCAAAAAGCTTGGCAAAGATCCAGCTCCCCACAGAGAGAGAGAGAGAGAGAGAGAGAGAGAGACATGATTGTCATTTGAATATGACTGAATCTAAGGGGAAATTGCCTGTCCTGTCAAAGTAAGGACCTCACACTGTGAAGTGTGAAGGGGGGGGGGGGGGCGTTGGGAGAGTGTGTATGTGTGTGTGTGGGGGGGGGGGGGGGGTTATGCTGTCAGAGGCACATGCTCAGATCTCTGATATTTGCTTATGCAGGAAGCTGGCAAATCTGCTCTCCAGAGCTGGGGGCAGGTATGACCTAGGGACTGGATCCGAGCGGTGGCAGGCTTGTTTCGCCACCTCTGTGTGCTGAATGTTAAACAGCTTTTCCCAGAGTAACAAGTCTCTGCGCATGATCCACTTCAGACAAACAGTTCCACAGGCTCACACAGCAACCTCACCACCTCCAAGCCTGTGTTTCTGTGTGAGAACGCTCTAAGTTTGGAAATAGGGTATAGCTTAGCATCGCTTGCGTCGCCTTGAAATAGAACGGGGTTTGTGTATGGGCTGGTGTGTAATTGTTTGTTGTGCGTGTGTGAAGTGGGAATATTGGTTGGAGACGTGCTGAGAGTAGAGTTTTCCCAGGGCCCTCGTTACTGCTGAGCTGTTGACAGTGAACATGTGTGGCTTAGCACAATTTAAAACCCAGTAGAATGATTTCTCTTCAAATTACACACTAGGACAAAGCCTTGTTTGTGAAAGAGTCTCTCTCTCTCTCAAGGTTTGCGTTTGAAAGGACTTTCTCCATTAAAGAGCATTTAAAATGTAATGAATGTTCTCTTTCAATTAAAAAAAAAAAAAACGGCTTAGCACTGACACGTCTCTTTAAATAATCACATGTAATGTTGAATCTCTGACCTGTTTCACATAAGAAAAGCTAGAAAAAATATCATCACCACCTGTTGTATCAGAAATGTTCAAAGCCTTTTTTTTTGTAGAGGGTTTAATTCAGAAATGAAGGACCAACATTCTTTTCTTCTGTAAAAAAAAGTCTGAAAAAAAAAAGAATTTAGTAAGGCATTTCACCAATGCTCTGTTCATTTATATGTAAATATTTAATTCATTCTTCAACATGAGCATCAGTAGTGGTAAACGCTCCCCTTGGATTAGAGACCGTGGATTAAGTTTTGCTGTGCATGAAAATCAGACAATAGAATCTGCTGAGTTTGCGCTCAGATGAGACATATGTTGCCTGGATTATACCAGTTTAATCCCATGAAGTTCTTATTCCATGCATTTAAATGCCGTAACGTAATCTGATCTCAGTGGGAACCAGCTATCAAATTTCCCAGTCAAACTCGCGGTCAAAGCCACTATGAAGAGCCACCGCAGCGTACTGTCTCACTGGGCCTTAGATAAACACTTAAGTCTGAAATCAAAAGGTTAAATCAGCAAACCAGAGGCACTCTTTGGGTCCCAGTTCATACTGTGAAAGTTATTACCATGTTTCCTCTCTCATTTCCTTGTGTTTGCGATGGAAAATTTCCCGCTACGATTTGAGCGTAAGTAGCCAAGGGTAAACAAACTCTTACGCTTGACCCATCCTTGTCTTGTGTGTCTGTGCATTTAGCATAGACTAATGGCCAAAGATAAGATAATATCTGATGAATTATGTTCATTTACATAGAGATTAGATTCCCCCCGTATTGTAAATCATTAAAGGTTCATAAATAGTTAATCAGGAGAAAGGAGGGAGTGGCTCAGACGCAGGCTGAGGAATAATTGATGCAGTGAACTGGACCACAGATGGGACATGATGCCTAATTAGACTCTCAAACAGATAAACCCCCTTTTTTCTTTACTTCTCTCTTTCCGTCTACTCCCCCCCCCAAAAATGACCTCGAATGAAGTCTTACTTCAAGGTCCACGATAACAGGGATGTGAAACTGACTTGAAACCGCTTAGGTGGACGTTACGTTGTGCATTTTAACAAAGGAAAAGGCGACTGCGTAAGTACAGGAATGTAATTAAGAATGCCTCATAAATACAGAATGTCATTACAAATACTTTAACCAATACATTTTTGGAAACGTGAAAGGGCATCGCAGTCTATCTGCCTCAGTAGATTTATTTTGCACTGCTGGCTGCTGACTTAATGGTAATACTTAATCTCTCTATTCCAGAGGCCGGTTCTCTGATTCCCGAGTTCTTTTGGAATCTGCCAGATTCTGTCCTCTGCTGCTCTAATAAGCCTGTCGAATATCTTTCATCAAGCCGCTTCATCAAGCCGACTTCTAAACGTCTGGGCTCAGAGCTGGACAGGTGTCTCTGGGCTTGTCTGTTTAACAGAGAGTTAAATGGAACCCTCTGCCTTCCCTAATCTCACATCTTTTCACATGACAAAAATAGGTCATGCATTACACACCGGTCTCTCTCACACATGAATGCGTGAAATTTAAGCAGGCCCTTTTTGATCAAGTAAATCAGACTAATCAGTCATTAACGTAACGGCCTGCATACAGTCAGTTAAAAAGGATCAATGCTTATATCACCTGTGAGCCTGATTTATGTCACTTCACTTGGAGCATAAAATAGCAGCGGAGTGCCTTGTCTCTCCATACTAGATAAGGCAGTCATCATAAATGAGAAGATGCATTAAAATTTAAACAATAAATGATTAAAGGAGCGAACTTTTTGAATAACGACATCTTTTTTCTTTCTTTCTTTCTTTCTTTCTTTCTTTCTTTCTTTTAGTCACAGTTTTACTCAAAAGTTGGTCCCAGATTCTCCTTTCGCTATTTAAATTTCCTCAAATTTCAATTTCATCAGCAGCCTAAAAACACGCTGAGGGGAAGGAAAGGTAATGAAAAACGTTGGAAGACGATGAGCGCTCTCCTTCCCAGCGTCAAAACCGAGGAACCAAAGGCAGCAGCTCAGAGAACTACAGTGTCTTCTGAACCAGCACTAAGCATAGAGGGGGAAGGTAATTGCTTTTTTGGATTTTACTCCTTCAATCTATGAGTGAGAGGAACAAAATTGGGTTGCTTGAGTTTTATGCTCAAGCACACAGAAAAAAATCTCAGTTGATATTACATTTCACTTGAAGATTGAATAGTGCTGTAATTTCTGATTTTGAAGAGCATAGTTCAGACTCGCAGGAAAGAAAACTGCAAATGAAAGTGGAACAGCGATGCAAGAGAATCTCTCTCTCTCTCTCTCTCTCTCTCTTTCACACACACACACACACACACACACAGTCCTCATCAATATTAATTCATATCACCGTTCCATCACGAAGCAAACACGAATGAACTGGATGTGCAGAAGCCTGAAATCATTGCAGGTGTTGATGGCTTATTGAAAAATGCAAACCTTCAAATCTTTTTGAAAAATTAACAATGAGGCCAGTTCTAAAGGGCGCATCCTGCTAAAATATGTAAGGTCATGGAATCGGCAGGTACGACGGTCCTGATAGACCCAGGAAGAAAAGATTTCCTCTCTGAGAGCATGAGTGACCTGTTCCTTTGAAGAAGATCCAGCTGGAATGGACAACAGGAAGTAATCAATGAAGGACACAAAGCTTCCTGGTTCTTCCCAACCTCAAAGGAAGTACATCCTCCTTACCTTGACCTTGGGACAAAACCTTAGTTACACACACATTTCGTAAATGCTGAGTATGCACAGCCATCATGGAAGAAAAAAAAAAAAATTACACCCACCTTTCATGTTGTCAGTCAATGATGCACGCATGCATCTGTCACTTCCTTCAAATCACAGCGTGCGATCTTTTTAAGACACAGTATGGGGGCTCGTGTTCATGGTCGAGGATTTAAAAAGAAAAAGTGTGTGTTTGCTACATACTCCCTCTGGCTCCTTTGTTGATCATGAGCTATTTTTTTTTTCCAGAAGCTCTGTCGCCAAATGAGTGTTCCGATGTCATTATGCAATGAAATCTTTTTTTTTTTCTCCCCTCCCAGAAATATTACTCTAACTAGTGTGTTCACGCAGAGAGATGAAATGGGTGTCTGACTTCCCTAACTTGTCACAGCAATGCAGGCACACAGACGTGGGAATCAAGCCAGAGGACCAACAGTAACACGGTAATGACACTCTTTAAAATATTGCCTCTCTCGGTGCTCTTTAAAAAGATCTGGTTTTTCGAGTCCGTGGGTTCCATTGCATATTAAATAATGTATTTCTTCTTAGAACTAGAACTAGAGGGCAACAAACTGCTTTAGAGGGCTCTCTATATGACGTATTGTTCCGAGTGTCATGAAAACATTATTCCCTTCATGAAAGTTTGATTCTTTCAAGTGTGTGTGTGTGTGTGTGTGTTTTTATATATATATATATATATATATATATATATATATATATATATATATATATTACAGCAGGTCTGAATAACCAAGCAGTGCTGCCTCTTTCTTCCTGCTGAGAGTCAGATTAGAAAGCCCAAGAAAGGTCAGTGATTATCTGGACAGGTCGGAAATTGAGGTCCCGGCAGCATAGGCCTGCGAGGCAGTGTCGCGTTTCAGAAAATGGAATTGGATGGTGTTCTAATGATGTACAGTGCCCTGTAGCAGAGATAAAATTGCACAAGGGTAAAACTGACTGGCAGGGAGTTGATTCTGGGAACAGTTTACACAGACAGATGGTAAATGGTCATTTCACTGATTGGCTGGAGCCTTTCAAGGTCACCCCCCTGATTGGCTGGAAGTTGTATAGCCTGGTGTGAGGTGTGACAGGAAGTTGACGGTGGATGTGACTGTTCCCAGGCCTGTGTCTGTCTCTGGCTCCATCTGTCAAATGATATTCGGACGAGGGTCATAGAGAGAGCAGCACATTATCCCATGAGGAAAAATGATATCAAACATCATACGCTGGATACCTCAGGGAACAGAAGATATGAAAGTTATCGCAATCTTTTAAATCAATATCCCTGTCATAGTAACAGTGTTGCAATGCAAAACTGTTCTGACAAAAAAGAACTGGATTTATATCTTTATGATGCCTCTAGGTAGGCTGATGATTTAAAGGCAGTGCATTTCTCTGTAGACTGTCGGCGAATATTCCAGAACAAAGCCCCATCTGACAGGCAATTACCTGCAACCAGGCCGGTTCACTTGGAAAGACAGGATCTTCGAACATGTTAAATACGAAAATGTCACACCAACTCGGAGAACAATGACCATCTTGAAGGTACAGAAGTCTAAACTTGAAACTGAGAGTTGCTGGGTTGACGTCGTGTAAGGAAAGACTATTCAAAACACTTTTTATGAGCCGGAGCGGGAAGATTATGACTCACATATTCTTTCTGTGCTTCAGGCCTCTCCCATTGTTTCCAAGCAAAACTTAATTACTCCACAGATGATAAGTGCACTCTCAGAACTGGCTCTTTTCCTGTTTGGTACTTTGAACTGTGAAACTGCGACATATGCATCGCTGATCCATGAGAAAAAAGAAAAAAAAATATCGTGCCTCGTAGCTCCGTAAAACATAACTGACGCATAATTTGTGAGACAATGATGCTCATGCAATTTACCACCTGGAGGGCGAAGTCAAGGCATTGTCAGCGTTCGGGGACACGGTCAAATAAATCTTAGGATCTCAGATTTATTACTCTGTTCTGAAAAGGAAATGCCCCTGTGGTTGGATGATTTCCGCGGCTTGAAATATGGTGCAATTATGGGATGTCTTCTCTCTGTGATGTGTGAAATCTGTCTTCATGGGAGAACATTTGAAGGCACAATGTGTCTATTTAGGACGGCTTAAAAAGTTCCCATTGTTTAGACATCAAACAGGTTTCGTTTCAAATCGTCATATCGTCACAGGGACTCTTTACAAAGACACATGATTTCTCTGCCTCAAGATTAAAGCCGTACTGAAGAAAATGCCAGAAAACAAAGCCAAGCTGTGTTTTGCTCCTGCTCTGTATTAAGTGTCCCATGTGTTTGTGTAGATTTCCGTAGTAACGGACTTATGTTGTAAGCACTGTGTAGGAGAAAACTGTGACAACAATAGCCATTAGTCATTAGTAATGTGTGTGTAACTAAGGTTTTGGCAAGTGGTGTACCTCTCTCCTCCGGATAATCCACCATGTAATTAAAGACATATGGTAATAACAGAGGTGTTGAACAGATACATCCCAATTCTACCACAGTGTTGACAGAGGATGTTGTTGACGGATTAGCTTGCTCATGTTTTCCCCACTCTCCTGAATGAACTGGAAAACGTCAATGGAAAAAGTTTGTTGTCGGAGACATGTTATTGTGTGGTTTGTTGTTTTGTGGTGTGTCTAACACTTCGGTCTGTTTTTGTGTGTTCTCTCCACAAGCCTTTTTTTTTTTTTTTTTTTACGCCAACACAAAACGCGGAAAACAAAGCCGCTTCTCACATCACGTAATAATAAAGGAAGAAGTCGTGTTCTGGACTCTCTCCGAGGCAGGACACGTTGAGGCTATAAATAGAGAAAGGGAGGGGCCTGATGGGACGAATATACCTGATTCTTCTCTGCTGTCATTTCCCCACACGGACTGGGAAGCGGCATCAGAATGCCAGGGAAGCAAGTGCCAATGGAAATTCAGTTCTGCCCAACAAGAGCCCTCGTCACTAAAGCTTGGAGAGAATAAGGGGCAGATGTGGTATTCCTTTGTCCCGTCTACTCTTATCACCCCTGTGTTAATCCAAGCGTTAATCCAAGCTCTCCTGCTCCCGAAGCCAGAAAACGGCAACAGTCAACAGGCCTTTCGTCACCTCCAGCACTCCAGAAAGAATGTAGTCTATTTAGCATGACATAAGCCGCCTTGGGAACCTGTCAGTTACGACCTAACAGCTTGTGCAGCAAAACAAAGTGGAATGAAAAACTTTTCAGCGCACCACTGTAATAGTCAGCTCTCTCTCTCTCTCTCTCTCACCAGTAACAAGCTAGAGCATGCTACAGTTTCCCCTCTGTGTTGATCAAACACACTGTCAGAGCACAAATCGAAAATTTGTTAGTCAATTACAGAATAAGGAAAAGGGAAAGTTCTCCAGCTCGCTAAAAATTGACGTGGAACAACTTTAGCCCAGGGCCGATACAGAGAAACTGTTTTTGAAGCCGTGTTTTGAACCCCGGAACGCTGAGGCATCCAGTCTTAAAGGGGATGCGTATGACTCAAAATAACACAGGCGGACCCAGACTCATTGATGTTGAAAGCGACGGTGGAATGGAAAAACACTCCCTGAAGAGCACGGCAGATGTTCAGCCTCTCCAGTTTAAGCGTACTTTCTCAAAACAGCCTGCCTGGGGATCGGGAGCTAAATTACAATTCTGTGCCCAACAAAGAGAGGGCTCAGTGCTCTCCACATCGGAGGGCCTGAATATTTCTGCGCGAAAAAAAAAGTCTAAATGCTGCTCTTCAAAGGTGAGAGGCAACCTCAGGTGAGAGCGGATTAAATTTTCAACAAAAGAGCTCCAAGCTTCGATCAAGAACCTTTGTGATTCCAGAATTTAATATTAACAAGAGAAAACTTCAAAGTCACGCTTTAAATGCCAGTCAAGTTAAAAAAGAGAAAGAAAAAGAAATGGTAAAAAAAAAAAGAAAGCCCAGTGAAAAACTGTAAAATGAAAGTGTAGACAGTCCTGGAGATTCATGTATTCAGGATACATTTCCTGCATGGCACTGCTGTCAGGCACATGGTGCCCCTGCCAAAAGACTTGTTTTTGGCCACGCTTTGAGAAAACACAGAACCCTGTTTTTCCCTTCTAATAACTCTCAGATACACACATTTCTCATTATCGCATTGTTTCTAAACCTTGCTCCTGGGGGCCTCTCTCAGCTCTAATGCACCTGCAGCTGCTAATCAAGGGCTTGATCATTAGCTGATGAGTTGAATCAGGTGTGTCTTCGCAGGTAGATCTGTGGAATGTTCCCTCCAGGATCTAATTTGCAGGATTTGCTCTGAAGAAATTCACCATTAGACAACAGCACAGAAATGCTACAGTAACTCTGGAGCAGCGTTGGACAATTCTTCCAAAATCTTTTCAGCTGCAGAGCATGGTATAAAATTCAGTGACCTGCATTTATTCAAACACCTCATTCGAGTGACCCCAGACATGAAAATCTCTCTCAACATGACAAGCCGGGACAGTGAATGAGGCTCAATGCAAAATCAAGAGGGACACCTCAAACAGATGGAAATACCGTTAGGGTTTTGATTGACAGCTGACCTGTGGACGGCTCGAACAGCGAGGTCAGACGCAGCGGAGACAGAAGGTCACCTATGACCTGGATTTAAACAGAACAAAGGTACAGTTGTAACGGTGCACGTGTTTTACATAAATTTTGCTGTGTGAGTGGTTGGCTCACAGTCAGTACTGTCTGGATCAGTGCTTCACTCTGCTCGGGAGTGCTCAGACAAGGAAACAGAAGGGAAATTATCCAACCTCAAAATAACTGGCCAAATACCTGCATATTTACTTGTTTAGTGTGCAGCTGTAATGCTTCTCTGAGGATATTTTCAAGCCAGTGTAAATGTATAAATAGCTCTAAGGAGAAACTAAGGAATATCAGAGGAATGAAAAGGAAGATATCTAGGGGCAACATCTTTATTGTACGTTTAATATTTTTACATACGTTTTATTTGTATTTTATGAACACGTCTGTCAGTGTGTCTGTCTCCCGGCCTGCCTGTCTGTCTGTCTGTCTGTGTGCCTGCCTGTCTGTTGATCAATAGCAGCGCCTTGGCAAATCCACAGAATCCGATCTAGCACATGCTACTGCTAAACTTGCTAATGATGACTCTTGGACTGTAAAGCTGGTACAGGCAGCGGTTGCCCTGACCCCTGATCCCCGACCCCCGACCCCTGCCGTGTACTCCTTCTCATCCAACTGTATGACCTGTGAGAATGTGAGCAATGCTAAGAAGTACTCTGACGCTCTGCAGGGTGCCCCCAGGGTCACGCTGACCTGACCCCAGGTCAGACTCACAGCAGCCTGACCATCTGAGCTCTGAGCATTGTTCTGCCTTTAAAGTTAACGCTCAGGAAAATCACACACAGAGGCCACGCAATGGACCCCAGGATTATCTCAGCATCCATCTGAGACTGACCCTCAATGACATCACTTCCTTTTTGTAGAAACAGAACAATGTATGGAGATATATAACATTTACAAAGAGAACAGCATTGCCAGAGTGAACGAATGCCCCTGTCCGCTGTGTTAGAGAGGACCCACACATATATTACCACTCATACTGACAAGAACAAAATTATACACTCATCTGACAGCAGGTGATAGGGCTGAACTGAATAAACATTTTCAAAAGTGAAACAAAACAAACTAAAAAAATAAAACAGGATGTGGAATATAGAAACCAACAACAAAGCTATGAGGCATACACGAGTTTGCGGTTTTAATACACATTAAATAAGTTTTCAGAATAAGCAGTCTTTGGATCCAGTGGAAGCTCAGAGTGGATTATCGTCAGACGAGGCGTCGAAAGAGTAAAGACATGACGCTGGCGTCGCGGCCCCTTGGTGCGCCAGCGCTATGTACCATCTTGGCATTCTGCATTCGTGCCAGGCACCCTGGGTCACAGCCATAAGTGCCTTTGATTACATGTCCAGAGAGAGACATCAAACGCCTGAGCTGTTCCCATAGACACGCAGACCCACTAAGCGCATTCACATGCATGTTAGATAGCCGCTTCGTGCTGGAAGGAAAAGCTGTTTTTTCCCTTTATGTACTAAACAGGCCAGTGTCAGCTTACTTGTGTACAAAGGCTATTGAAGTGGTTTCCAGCATAACTAATCAGCCTAGGGGCCCCTTGGATCTCCGAAGTGGGGAAAACTGAAAGCAAACAGAAACATTTGTTTGCGCTAAACAAGCAAATGGAGGAACTCTAATATGCGGTATTTAAGGCCAACATCACTCTATTACGTAATGTTGTTTAATAATGCAGGGTACTCTGGCCTCTCGTGCCATTGTGTACCACGATATTGCTCTGCCCGAACGTGTTTGCATCTCCATAACAGTAAATCTCATGGACAGCACATTAATGTAGCCGCGGAAACAAAAACAAACAAAATAAACCACTGTACACTTGGCAGTAACATAACTCAGTATGACATGGGCGTGAGGGTATGGAGGTTCAAATGAATAGAACATGTCCGTGTTTACTGTGTCTACATTTACCTAAGTGGCTGGAGTGTTTTTGTGCTGTCACTGAAAACGACATTTCAGTGCTTCTGATGCTGCTTTTGATTTGAAAATGTTCAGTCGTAAACTTTTGCCCTTGCTTTATCAATGTATTGATCTTTAGTTATTTATGAATTTATTTATTCTTAAAATGTTTTTTTTCCTCAGTATTTATTCAGTGTTGTAAATCAGTCATCAAAGCCTCAGTATCTCTCTCTCCCTCTCTCAGCCCGACGACAGTCAGATGAATGTGGAATATTGTTCCATGTGAGACATGACGAGAGGGTGAACCACCGAGGAGTGCAGAACAGACTGAACATTGGGGGCACCCACTGATGGAAATACGAGGGTCAGTGAAAAATGCCCCTCATGCTCCTCTGCTGGGGAGGGGAGGGGAGGGGGTTGGGGGGGCATTAATGCTAAACACAATCGCTTTGTCACTGACAACATACAACTGTCGCAGTTGCTTTTTGCTACTAATCGCACGTGTCATGTACTGAAAACTGACATTGTCAACGTAGGTCATTCATCTTACATATGACCAAGACGCGGCGTAATTCAGTGGCGTCGTTTTGTTGTCTTTGAGAATAGCATGTTTCAGTCCGTTCCCGTTTTCACTCCACGTCTCTGATCCGTCAGTCGTGCAGTTGTCATGGAAGCTCTTAAGGTGACGGATGCCTCCTCTCAAAAAGCGGATAAAAACTAATTCGGTTGAACCCGAGTTTCTGTCAACATAAAGCTGGAGACAATGAGCCAGCGAGGCAATAAACAAACACTCTCTCTCTGAGCATTGTGTGCACGGGTTGCCTCGGTTTGGCTATTATTAGCAGCGATGCCTTTAAAAGCCAAACGGGCAATCAATTTCTATTGCCCGAAAGAAAAAACAGAGGGGTGGGGGGGAGATTCTCTTTAGCTAGTGGACATAATCCCAGGATGCTTCCAATCAGGGAGGCAGACCGGCCAATTTTCATCACAAACACAAGACCCAGGGAAAACACAGACAAAAGAAAGCACTGTGCAGGAGAGGAAGATCATTACAGAGACGAAAAGACATGACAAACAAACATTGTTTGGAGGACTATGAAAAAAAAAATATATATATATATATATATATATATATATATATGTGCACTCTTCTGTAAAATGTTTATGAATCTGAGATGGAGTGTGTATGAAAAATGTAACCACAAAGCTCATGTTTTTTTACATTTAATTTTAGAACCTACTAATTATTTTAAGAATACCACGGTTTGAGAGGCATCGTAAGGACTTTTATCTGAAAGTGTATTAGTCACAGAGGGACTTAGTGCTCAGACATACAGAAGATTCGCTTTTGACAAAATGTTCACAGAGAACTATTTGTGTCTCTCTATGGAGTAGTTTTTTTTTCTACCTCAGATTAGCTAGAAACCAACGAACATGACAGATTGTCTGTCTTCGTCTAACATTAGCACCATAATAAGAGTAAATGAACGAGTGCTCTTCAATGTAACATTCATTTTAAGGGACTTTCATTAAGGTCTCCCCGAAGTGGAGTCTGTGCATTAAAATATTAAGAGATCGTGGCACAGCCATTTTAAAACAGCGTTGTTAGATGTCTCTTAAATGTGACAAATTGCATGGATATAAAATCTAGCATTTGCCTTGAGGGAGTTTAACTCTTGTACCTCCATTAAAGGGAATCAATTTTTCATTGATTTCTGTTAACATTTAACAGTTCCCTGTCTCAACACACATACACACACACACACACACACACACATACACAAATTTGATGAAAGAGGGGGCAAACACCCATAACGCACACCCTGGGATTTTTAGAAAACTTCATAATACGTTTAGAGAATTTGACGACGTCAGTTTAATACTTTAAGTGAACTTTACAAAGGGAGGTTGCACGCCAAATGACGACTGTGGTCACATACATGTCATTCAGTTTTCCTGTAGTCACTGTCAGGACATGCCCTTGACCTTACGTAACCGCTGACAACCGCCTCAGTAACAGAGTGAACAGAGGAGTGCAGAGTGCAGAATGTTCCAGTCCACACGCCGTTCGTCAGGATGGCAGCTTAGCTTTGAGGCTACAGAACTCACAGCTTCTCAAACAGTTACCAGGCAAGTTAAAACACACACACACACACACACACACACACACACACACACAAAGAATCTCTCAGAATCATTATCATATACTGATGAACAGTGAAAATTCCTTTACCCATTCCTTTACCCCACCCCCCCACCTCCCACCTGATTTCTCTGAAAGAGAAAAAAAAACCCAAAAGTTAAATCAGATGACAAGTAAATTCTTACTGAATTTGGCAATATGGAAGCCAAGGCTATTTCTTGCTTTGAAAAAACAAACAAACAAAAAACAGAAGACAATACCACGGTAGGCAGCGAGCCAAGGAGCCAATAGAAATGTTAAGTTGAAAAATGACCAAGTGACTACGGAGTCGTTTCTGTGCTGCTGGGTGCTTGGTCAAACACCATAATCAGTGCACTTCACTTTCAAATGGACTCTTTCCTTCACAATGTGATGAATGGAAGAGGATCAGTAATGAAGTCAACGGGGAACTCAGAGAAGACGATGGTGGCACCCAGTCTTAATGAAAGCCTGTGCGCATGTGTGTACACTTCAAAGGGTGCTGTGCTGCCCCCCACCGCTACTCAAAAAAAAAAAAAAAAGAAAGAAAAATTGTGTGAGCACCACTGGAGGCCTTATGAGAAGTGAATGTAGCTGGAAAGCTGTGATCTGGACCACACAGTTTTTTTTCCTGGAATGTATAAAGCCGTAACTAAAGTAAAGCTGACCGTGATCTAACCTGACTGAAGATTTCGTACGCATGCAATTCATGTTTTAACCTGCACGATTAAAAAATATATTATAGTCGCTTGACAGAAACATGCTGCTTTTGCTTAAAAACGGGCCGTGTGAGCGAGTGTATTCTGTTGGAAATAGAGCAAAGCGAGATTTGAACATTATGTTTGGCTGCACTGTTTCTTAGGGCAGTGTGTAACATGATGTGTTCATGTTGGGTGCACTCTAGATTTAAAGCTGTCATAAAGAGATCATCATCACCTCTTGCCAGACAGACGGGGGTTGTGTGTGTGTGTGAGTGTGCGTGTGTGTGTGTTGGGGGGGGGGGGGGGGGGGGGGGGGGGGGGGGGGGGGTGAGTCTATGCACCTCAGGCTTCAGACGCAGCCTCGGATAAGACAGAAGCTGCAATCGACCTTGAGCTCTCTCACCCTGGAAACTGCCTGAAGGAGATCTCCGGGTTGTTCTCCCCTTCTGGAACATTCCGAGGAAACCGAGGTAAAAACTGAGGTCTGTATCCAGGGCCTGGCACGACAGCCCCTGTCAGGCAGATTCAGGTGGTCTCCTGAGTGGTTCTGGCATGTGGGGCGGGAGTGGGGGGGGGGGTGAGAGGATCGATGGACCCCGTTGGAGCGGGTCTGCGACAGAGACCACTCGATGGAGACGTGCACTGCTGTGAGTGAGAGCCTTGTTTTCCAGGCCTGTGGTTAATCTGGCCGCTCCGCTTGCTTAGCTCATTGATTTTACCTCCATAAACATCCGAGACAACGCCAGACTCTGTTACTTTAGGAAAAGCGCTTGAATGTTTCAGACGATGAACTAATTAATTGGTCCTGACGTGCAGATATGTGGCCACAGGCCTCAGCCATCTGCCCTGGATTTACAGCGATTACTTAACACAATAAAAAAGGGAGGTGTTATTGACAAACTAAAGAATACAATTACAGAAATCAACTACTGCTGGTGGGAAGACAGGAAAGGCTCTTTGTAAATCATGCTTTAGAACCTCTTTTAAAGAACCACTGTTTAGTGGGTACTTCCCTGCTACACAGTACCAAACGTAACTTTCGGACAAAACCAGTGGAGTCTTTAGGTCTGATCGTTCGGGGGTCCAGCCCCATATATTTTAAGCCTAGCCCCGAATATTATCGCCCTGAAAAAGGAGGTGTTTATAGCAGAACAACAGACAGACTGTGAGTAACAGAGCGGAGTTTGACTTGTAGTGTCTGAAGGAGGGGGGAGTAATCAAGTGCTGCACAGTACACACAAAATCGGAAGACGCGCAAACCCAAATTTTTATTAGCCCAAGACGTAGCCCCGGATCTTTTCAACAGCTAGAATCGCTCCTGGACAAAACAATGAGGTAAGTAAAGCTACTGTAATGCCCTTCCAACGGGTCTCCCAGCATGCACAGTGAAACCCCTACAGATGGTCCAGTACGCAGCGGCGCGTCTGGTTTTCAATCAAGCTGAAAGGGCACACGTCACACTGCTACTCATTGACCTCCACTGGCTACCCGTGGCCGCCCGAATCAAATTCAAGTCAATAATGCTCGCTTACAGATCGACTTCAGGGTCTGCACCCTTCTACCTGAACTCCCTAATACAGGTTTATGCTCCTTCTCGCCCATTGTGTTCCTACAAGGAACATCGTCTGCCGTTACCATCTCCACACACAAGGCAATCTCAGCCCAGACTGTTTTCATTTGTGGTTCCCCGATGGTGGAACGAGCTGCCATCTGCCATCAGGGCAGGGGTGTCCCTCTCTGTCTTCAAGAAACTCTTGAAGACTCACCTCTTCTGAGAGCACCTCCTCTCCTAACACCTAACACCTCTAACATCCTAACGTGCCTAACTCTCACCTACTGTGTTCTTCTCTATCTAATCTCCTTTCTCCTAAAATGAAAACTCACACTAATTTCTTGCACTTTGACCTATTGAATAGATGCAGTACTTACTGCTTACTCATAGGTCTCTCACTATACTGTGGCTTGAATTGTTTCCCCACCTGTAAGTCGCTTTGGATAAAAGCGTCTGCTTAATAAATGTAATGCGATGTAATTAAAAGAGATGACATCATAACCGAGATATTATGACACTGTAAAAGAGGTATTATGTCATGTGTTGTTCTTTATCTTCAGATGTGTGAAAAATGTGTAAAATGTAATGAACTTCCATGAATACACAGAAATGTTTACTGAAGCAGCCAGCAGGACAGGGCACATTTACAGAAAAATGAACGCCTATTTATAAGATGGCAGAAAACTAGACTGTACATGGCTTTCAGATATAATAATAACGAAGTAAATCATATATTACCACATCCACTTCAGTTTATGTTCTTTGTGCTCTTTTTTAAATTTTTAAAATGTCAAAAATATAACAAACATCCAGAACTACACAGTGATGTTGTTCTGAACAAACCAACCATATGACTGAACAAAGAGACTGTTTATGAGCTGTGGACATCAAACACTAACCTCTGTGGACTCACGATAAGTCCCTGACTTTACGCTAAGTCTCCTGCTCTACCAGAGGACTCTCTCTGTGAATGGAGACACAGACGGCACATCGTTCTCCCCAGGCATCACTCAGACATGTGGCCTGGGAATAGCGTGTTCCAGCTAAACTTCCACGGTTTTCCACGCTCTTTCGGCCTGTTTTCCACCCTCCTCGACTAAGTGGAGGAGGCCGAATTGGGCAGAGTTTGAGAACGACCCCCCTGGTAGGAAATTCAGAAGGGCATGTAAAATTATGACAGATCCAGAAATGGCAACAGGACAGTTATTTAGCTTGGAAACAATGCCCTCTAGTGTTGGGTTTGATTGTTGCTCTCAATTATAAGTGAAGGCGGGGAAAAAGTGACCTTTGTACAGTTGTTTTGTGAAATACAGAGAGATTTGATTTCTCACAGAAATAAGCAACTAGTGGAAAAACAAACAGGACAATATCAATATGCATCTCCACATGCATCTTCCCACAAAGTTTTTTTTTTCTTTTTTCTTTTTAGTTCAGAGTTTATTTTCTTTGTAGACAAAATTTGAAATGTCTTTCCAACTGCCAGTGCAAATACAGTTGGACATTTGATACACACTGACAGTGCCAGACTGATATCAGACACTAAAACACATTACAAAAGGATAAATGTCCATGACAGGACTAAAAGAGATGGAGGTGGCAGTTTCAGTGTGTAACGTAGTGCTGGGATGGAGCTTTTTCCCTTCTAGTAGTACTGATACAGGGTTCCCTTTTGACAATGAGAAATGCTGTTACCAAACAAACAATTAGTTTAGTGCAATAACAACCCCCAGAACGCCAAGGCTACCATCTGATACAGCCTGGGGCAGACACCCCCCCCCAAAATAAAGAGAAAAAAGAAACAGGGATAAACGATGTGTGATTTATTGTGCCTTTCCTCAGTCTGCCCTACTTCTCTGGTCCTCATTTCTCTCTCTCACTCTCTCTCTCTCTCCCTCTTTCTTTCTCTCTCTCTCTCTCTCTCTCACTCTCCCTCTCTCTCCCTCTACCTCTCTCTCTCTCCCTCTCTCTCTGTCTCACTCTCACTCTCTCTCTCACTCTCTCTCTCTCTCTCTCTCTCTCTCTCTCTCTCTGAGGCCCAGAGTGAGCTAACCCCCGGCCCAGGTTTTTGTCTGAAAACACTGGTAAAGAAAAAGAGGAGATAGGAGAGCAGCATGTCTGAGTGGAGACAGAGAAACAGCTTCATGCATTACAGCCTGCATTACGACCTGGCTCCGCGCTGAGAGTTCAACATGTTCACTGTTTAGACGCACTGCATTTCCAACCCCATCTCTTACAGCCAGGACCAAAAAATAGATTTCCTCTCCTAAAAAGCAGACATGTTACACATCTAGGAATGACCAACAAAACACATTCATCTTATCTTGATTCATTAACACAGAGAGAGAGAGAGAGAGAGAGAGTAGTCTTTAAGGAGGTGAAAGAAGGAAGTATAATTTTGTTCTCCAAAAACATTTGACAAACAAGGATGGGGACACAGCGACCCACAGTAAAGCGCAGCTTCTATTAAGAAGGGAACATGGATCCAACAACTTGGAAAGAACAAGTTAATTACTGGAGTGTAAACAGAAACAGAACACGGCCTAATTGAGTAGTGACTGCTGCCTTTTTTTTAAGGCCTTCAGGAAAACTTAAGCTGCTTATGGCGTCTCATCCTCCCCAATGACTGGACCTTTTCCAGATTCATAGCTTTTCTGGAACATATGGCTCTTCACCGTGCCCACAGTAAATGATGAGCTGGCCTAAACTCTGAAACCAAGTCTGAAGCCACAGTTGGGCTAAATAAATATTGATAAATTATTTTTTTCCACAAGACACGCAACCGAAACCTTCCAGGGTAAATGTAACCCTTATTTTCCATGCTATATGGCTGATTTGAGGAATGGACCAATAGGCTAAACAAACATATGTAACCTATCCAACAGAAGAACAGGCTGACCTTTTGTACAACAGAGATCGTGAAAAAATCGACTGAGACCGGTCTTGCTCAAGATTTGTTTTGCGCACCTGTCCTTTTGCCTTTGTACCGAATCTGCCACGCGCATGGAGTATTCCCGAATAAAGGTCACTGACGGTCGGTCGTCGTACACATATCGACGTAACGAATCCTATGTGCTACGTCGCTCGCTGCAACACTATGCATCTTGTACCGTAATGATGCCATGTCTGGTGTCCCACGTACCAGAGGAAGCGTGTAGCAAGTACAAGCATCAAGACGCAGGACGTTGTAATTTCACATAAAGCTTTATGTGCTCTTAGAAGTGTCGAAGAATGTGACGACTTAATATTGACAGCATAGAAGTATTCATATGGCTAGATTAATAGCCACGAATGACTGAACTGAAAATGGATGAATGAACACGAATGGAACATAGCATTGGAATCTGTAGTTCAATATGATCAGACCTAATCTACGCTGAGTTTCAACATGCAAAGAGATTTTTAGCCAGAAGAGGGCGGCAAAGTCTGCGTTTCTGAAACAGTAAGGCGCAAACAGGCAAACAATTGCACTGTTACATGGCTTAGCAGGAGTGAATTTGTGCTAAGTTTTCACTCAAGCAAAAAAAAACAAAAAAAAAATTAATTGCTTCGAAATTCGCATAAAACTTTCTGCACCTTTAGAGATGCCAAAGAGTATGAAAACTTGATATATAAAAAACCTTAACTGATTTATGAACAAAAATCATCGCCCTAGGTTCTCTGGGTCATTGCAGGTCATACAAAAATACTGTGTTTATGTAACAATCAATTAGAGGTCGAGTGTTTAATGTTAATATTTGCCTCAAGGGGAGAAAACCTGATTTATTGGCCTTGCAGGTTCTATGGTGAAAAGAAAGAAAGAAAGAAAGAAAGAAAGAAAGAAAGAAAGAAAGAAAGAAAGTATAAAACATAATTATTTTGATTAACTAATGTGCTGCTTTGGCTGTCTTGTTGATGCCATGTAATAACTCCTATTAAAGGCAAAATCTGATCAGGACGTCCAAGCGAAAACATTTTGTTTTTCTCATCCTTTGCTCTTTACATAAATCAATAGATAAGGAAATGCACTACTGAGTGCAAATCTTAAGTCCCGTTAGCAGTGTGAGTACTGTTGGTCTGGATCAATACTGTGTCTCTGTGGTCATCCAAACATGTACATACACCGTCCCATCATTTTCAATATGCTTTTGCTTTCCTGTTTTTCTCATGTGACGGACAGGATTTGGAGTCAGTCGTTTGGAAATGGGCTTGACCTAAATGAAGCGTGATTGATTAATTGATAGCTGAAGGGAAGATGATGGCTCAAAACCTTGACCACAAAGAGCGTTTGTGTGGACAGGCTGAGATACTTGGCCCTGGAAGACGAGAGACATTTGTGTGTGCGTGTGTGTGTGTGTGTGTGAGTGTACGCGTGCACACGTGTGTGTGTGTGTGGTGGTGGTGGGGGGGGGGGGGGGGGGGGGGCGCTGTGGAAGACACAAAATTGTGTTGGTTGCAACACAAGAGTTGCAATTGTATCACCTGCTAAATGACCCAATTTCACAGTGTCACAGACAAATACACAGACAGAGAGGCACACACACACACACACACACACACACACAAACACACAGACACAGGCAGCCAGACTCACATCCACACACACACACACACACACACACAGAGACACAGGCAGCCAGACTCACCTCCACACATACATGCACACACACACACAGGCATACACACACAGGGTTTCAGTAAAGTAAAAGACTCACAGACAGAGATGAGAGAGCCTACATACTTCACACGTTTATATTAGTGAGTGTGAGTAAACACACAGCTGCTGAGCACACACTGGGTAGGCATTAAAGAGACTAAACGCAGTCCGTTCTGTGCCGTACACAGGCTCCAGGTGCGTACAGCCTCACACATAAACCACAGGAAGTTTGGATCCTGTAATAAGGCCCCTTATGAAACAGCACAGACAGGTAAAAGCCTTGTTAAACTCCGCTTTGACCACGTGGAGCGGATCCCGTTACCGTCTCAAGCTGGAGAGAGTAAAAACACTCAGTGGAATGACTGTGAGATGTACCTGATACACCCACACAGCACAATGCTCAGGAAAAGCACAAACCGTTCTCAGGAATCAGACTCATGGCCATTATTACTGACATAATTGTATGGTTACCATGGCCCAGGCTGATGGCTCTGTGTTGTGAAACCATTTAGATGGGGAGGAACGACTCAGAGTTGTTACTTGACTGACTTAATTTATGGCTTTACCCCGAAGGCCTGACACAAAGAGAGAGAGATGAAGAGAGAGTTTTAATTTTTTTTTTTTCTGTTCCCATTGCTATCTAGAAGAACAAGTGTGGTAAACAAAGGAGGAACTTAGGCAAACCACCTATTCTGGACTTCTCTAATTCATCTGAGTACCACCCCCCCCCCCCCCCTTTAAACTCACACCCTGTACAGACAAACACATCAATGTCTTTGCATAAAATGAAATCAGGAGATATCATATGATATCAAATGATGCCATAAGGGAATAGACCAATGACTGTGAGTGTGAAAAACTCCTACACTGACATACCCTGAATGCTCCACTAGGGGGCAGTTCAGATTTCATTTGAGACCTAACATACCCGTTACCTCAGGACGACATTACACACTCAATAAAACAGTTATAATACATTTAGTTTCTGCTCCATTAGTTGCATTGTGAGGTTTTTCAGCAAGACATGCCAAGAGTGAAAGTGAATTCATGCTGTGTATGACAATAAACTGGGGCCTGTGGCATTGTCTCATGGGCTGTAGCTCTTCAGTGCTTCAGACGGAGCTGTAGCAGCCCATTGACCAAGGCCTGGAGGAGACAGTACAGCACAGAGACCTCTGCATCTGCCTCAGCTCCGCTCTGAAACTCACCGATCCACCGCAAAGCACGAACGCCACTCCACGGTTCTTTAGCATGTGACGAAAGCAATCTTTCAGCTGAAGAAATCATTTAGATCCTTCAAACCACAACAACAATGCATTAATTCAAAGATTTAGCACCCGCGTCGGGCTTGAACAGCAATGTATGTTTCTTTTGTTTTCAGATCTATATGGTTATAAAAGCTAATATTATGCTTTGTGACCCCTGTTATGTTAATGTTTGTGTCTGTTACATAACACAGGCTTCACTGTTAACCGTAATCCATTACTCATTCTTCCTTGTTTTAATCTCATAATTCCTAACTGAGTTATCTAATTTGATTAAGAAAAAAGAAAAAAAAAATCTGGCTCTGCTGAGTGTCTGTGTGTTTTGTAGTGACATCACTAATCTCCAAATTCAGGCTCGGTGTTTTGTGAAGATGGTTTGTGTCTGAGCAAAAGCAACGTGTCCCCCCCCCCCCCCCCCAATTATTACTGTAAAACAAAGCAGTTTCCATTCACTGTCCACTGTCACCACGAACGCATGTGAACTTCGAGTGTGTCACATGAAAATGAAATGACTACATTTGTCTGAAATGACCAAGACTGAAATGCATAAGCATCTCTTTCCTGATCTTACCCTAAATTTTGACAACTTTTCGACTCTAGTTTCTCACTAGTCACTCATATCAAAAACACAACCAAAGCTTCCTTTTATCACCTCCGTAATATCGATAAAATGAGGCCCTTGATGCAGAAACCATTGTTCATCTCCCCCCCCCCCCCCCGCACACTGCACTCTCAAGATTCTGGACTGTTAGTCATTAAGAGTTAAAAAGAAGTCCCGTTCCAACCAAACCTTTTCCTACCGCTCTCCCTTCCTCTGGAATGGTTTACCTACAGAAACGAAACTAAAGACTTAGCTATTTTCACTAACTTATTGATAATATCATTTTGATTTGACTTTGTTGTGGTCATGTAAAGCCCTTTGAGACTATAAATAGTGATATTGGGCTCTAAATAAACTTACGTTATTATTATTATTATTATTATTATTATTATTATTATTATTAAGTATGTGAGCTGCGAGTGTGTGACATAAAAGAGGAAACAGAAACGTTTGTCTAAATATGGATTACACTGCTGATTGGATGGACTGGACTGTATTGATAATTAACGTGATCACATGTTTATGATATTTTTATTGAGGGAGCACTGGAGACAGAATTTACATGGAATAGTACAGATGGACTTTGCACAATTATAAATAGCTCATCAAATTTTCCACAGAATTGCTGTAGAAGCATTTCTTGTAAACACTCTCACTCTATCATTCAGTAGTACATACACACACACACACACAAACACACACACCCACCCACCCACCCACACACACACACACACACACACACACACACACACACACACACACACACACACACACACTCACACGTATGTAAGCACACATTTAGTCCTATAGACACTCTCACAGACTCGAACATGCTTTGGTAAATAGATGCGTGTTAATGGTGTTAGTGACAAACGGTTCCATGCTTCACACACACTGTTGCTTTTACATGTGTGGGCATGCGTCTCATCCAGACAAACTACACAAGAACATCTACAGTCTGAACTGGAGCATAGAGCATGAGGTTTATGTTGCATTTATGGTGCTCGTGTGTTTAATGAAGTTCAAAATCTGAACATAATTTTCATTTGGATGTAGCTTCAAAAGCAATTTGGGCCAGACTATCAAATAAGAATGGCCATCAGTCATCAATCAAAACTGTAGAAACAAACAAACAAACAAGAGGAAACAAACAAATAAGAAGAAACCAGTTTGAAAGGCCAGTGTGTGAGAGTTGGCTATATACTACTTAGACTTATATACTTACATACTTGGACTATGTATAAATTATTTATATATAATATATTTACATATTATACAGATATATTTATATACTTATACTTCTTCTTACTTTGATCCTTTATTGTTTCTCGGGAACACAGTGCCCTAGTAAGCCTATCGTAAAACGTGCAGGGGAAAAGTTTTATTATTTCATTGAAACAAACGAAGTAGCAAACATGCTGACCCCTGGAAGAGACTTTAATTGTGTACAATAAACTGAGAGGAAGTCCTGTCCTTGGCTGTTAGTCAGAGAATGTCCATCTGTGTGTGTGTTTGTGTGTGTGTGAGTGAGTGAGTGAGTGTTGGTGTGTCTGTGTGTGTGTGTGTGTGTGTGTGTGTGTGTGTGTGTGTGTGTACGTGTGTTTGTGTGTGTGTGTGTGTGTGCGTGTGTGTGTGTACATGTGTTTGTGAGTGTGTGTGTGTGTGTGTGTGTTTGTGTGTGTGTGTGTGTACGTGTGATTGTGTGTGTGTGTGTGTGTGTGAGTGAGTACATGTGAGTGTACGAGGGAGTTTGTTCTGTCTCTGTGGAGACAGTCAGTAAGACACACAGTGAGCATGCTTTGACTTTTTTCCCTCCCCTGTCACTGTAACAGTAACGTGGAGCTTAGCTTAGCGTGCGTGTTTGTGTGTGTGTGTGAGAGAGAGAGAGAGAGAGAGAGGGAGGGAGGGAGGAGGGCTTCCTCTGTGAACTAAAGAGAGTCTCTTTACCAATCACAAGGGTTTCCCCACCCTTCCCTCCTCTCCACTCCCTCTCTCTCTCTCTCTCTCTCTCTCGGTCTGTCTGTGGGCTGCGTGCAGGCACAGGGGGCAGAAAAAGTGCACTGCAGGAGGAGAGAGGGAGGGGGAGGAAAAACATAAGCAGCTTCTGGTTTTGCTTTCAAACACATTCCCGCTGAATAACCGCTCTCCGTCTCCACTTCTTCTCACACACACACACACACGCACACACACAGGTACTCACACACAAAACCAGCGTAACACACTTACGTACACTCAGTCGATCTCTCGTCTGCTCAGTCACTCACTCGCTCACTCACTCACACACGTCCACACTCTGTCCGTCGCGCTCAGGGAGGACCGACGTGCCCAGAGCTGTGCCTTGGAAACCCAGGACATTTCTCTCTCTCCGCCGAAACACCTGCACCTACAAGCAGTGAGATCTGAGATTTTACCCAGGGAACGCCTTAGCACGTGAGCGGACGCACACACAAGCAGACACACACTGTGGTCTGGTGCTGTGATACGGTGAAGGAGGGACCTCTCGGTTTGGCCGTCGTCACTTTTCTCCACCTGCCGTCAGGATCTCCGTCCGCGTTCACCTCCGCTCCCGGGGGCGCCGGCACCACCATGTCTGACGAGGAATGCCGCTCACCCATCGGACTGGACTGCTGCAGCTGCTGCCTGGACCTGGCTAACGGCTGCGAGCCGGACGCCGGACGCCAGAGACACGCCAGCCTGGGCAGCCCCACGGTCAGTCACTTCAGACAGCTCCGCGACCAGCTGCTCTTTCACAACCTCAACACAGACAAACTCAACAGCATCATGAGACAGGACTCCCTGGAGTCTGTGGTCAGAGACCCCTGTTACCTGCTCAATGAAGGGATCTGCAACAGCAACATTGACCAGACCATGCTATCCATCTTACTCTTCTTCCACAGGTATGTGCTCGTCTCTGTCATAGACACACACACACACACACACACGTTCTCACACATACGCACGTACACTCACAAACACGATTTTACACATGTACACGCACGTTCATAAACCCACACACATTCACAAACACACAGTCACACACATGTGCTGAAATGCTTCCTCCCTTTCTTTTCTAAAAGAGAAAAAGGAAAAAAAAAATGTCATATTGGCTTTTCTGTGTGAGTGACTGAAAGACTCAGGGGAGGGAACTCTGTGGCAGGAGCTGAAAAGTCACTGGTTGTGAGCTGTTGTTTCAGAGCTCCGGATTCTTATGTAACTTTAAAAAGGAAGAGAAAAAAAAAAGAAAAAACTCCTTCAGAACTCTGCTTCATCTCTATTACAAACAGTCTCTCTCGCTCTTCCACACTGGTCTTTAAAGATTTTTCCTTCTCCAGAACATTTATGTTACTTAAACATTCTTCTTTTTCATTTCGATTGTTTGCCCTGGAATAAATCTGTAATCTTATTTTTTCAAAAATAAGATTACAGTTAAAAATCCTCCTACCTGTTTATGAACTAAGACACTCAAAACAGACATCAGACGTCAGTGACACTTCTGTTCATTCCTACCTTGTCTTATTGCTGCTAAGGATTATATGCAAAGCCAAAGCAGCTTGTCAAATGAGTTTCTCAGAAACTCTGTGCGGAGGAATGTTCGTCTTTGTGTGAAAGAATGTATGGGACACTCAGGGGAAGATTCGGTGACAGTCAGAAAAACCAGTCCCAGACTGATATAAAGCGACACCCCAGGCGTTGTGTTCTGAAAGCCGCAAACACCATGTGAAAATTTCTGATGTCCAAAGATGTCAGTCAAACATATCTAATACAAAGGAAAAAAAAAAGAAAAGAAAAGAAAAACTAAAACCTCAGAGTGAAACATGACTTAGCCTCAGGGCTCAAAGTGCATGCGTACGTAATTAAATTTTATTTCCCGAAGGATGCATGCCATTTGACTAAATTCACTTTCACACTACAGTTAACACTAAGCAAATAAGAGCTTTAAATTAGACATGTGACTCGAATCTTATTTCGCCGGTCAGAAACACGCGTGTTTATACATTTTTGCGGGCAGGACATTTATTCAAAGACATGATTTTAATGACGTTCTGGGAGTCTGTGACGTTTCATCAAGGCCAATCATTGACAAATAGATACATTATCATGTTCTGTACACGACCGCCACTTGTTTGCATGGATTAAATTGTTGAGAGATTAACACGTGATCAGTTGTGCCTCTCAGTTACCTGCAAGAAATGTTGTTGTTGTTTTTCTTTCCCTTCAGTAAAACACATATTACACTATTACTGAAGCTACCCTTATGATGTAATAACTCACGGAATACTGTCGGCATAAAACAGAAAAAGCCAGAGACACAGCAGGAAGGAGTGGAAAAGAACTCTTATGAAATCCTCTCAGCCGTAACGAAAACGAGCGTGGGGTCGGCGCTGATAACAACCTATTTCAAATGTCATTACCTCTGTAAATTCTACCCTTGGACTTCCAAATCCCTAGAAATGCCTGATTTCGTGTCAGTCTGCGGAAGACTGACATAACGTGCATGCCGACCCAATGGCCCGAGGTGATGTAAAACAGGTAGTTAAGTCTTAAAAAAACGAAAGAAAGAGAGAAAGAAAAAAAAGGTTTTTCGTCTTCGGTTTCCGCTGCAGAGCGATGTGGTGACATCACCGTACACCTTTGCTCGTGGTGTCACCACAAGCTCCTTCTGAATATTGAGAAATACTGCAGGTATCAGCAATCAGCAGCAAACACTCTAGGCTGTGATTCATCAAAAAAAAAACAAAAAACAAAAACAAGCCTAGTGTAGTTTAAACAACGCTTCTTGTCTTCTGGTCAAGGACGCACACTCAAAAGAGTCGTTGTCGACCAGATGAATGAACAATTAGAAACCTGTTTTGAATGGGCTTTTCGGGCCTGCTTGTTCAGAGTTAATGTAAGTCTAATGAAGTGACACGGACACTCTGTGTTTCTGTCACAAAATCCTCACGAGCAGATCTCTGAGAAACGAGCATCAACACACTTTGGCTTTGGGACTTTTTCATAGATGTAGGGTAATCGAGGTGCCGCTATCCTTCAGTAAGGGGGGAGTTCATTTACCAAGGCTACCTCCAAACAACTCGGTTAAACTTTAAACCTACTTATCGTTTAAGCGCATTGCACTGAAAGTGGACGGTCAACATGATTAATGTGGGCTGATAGAGGGAAGCTGGGAGCTCGAGTGAGATTGGTGAGCGTTCAGTAAAGACGCTGTCTGAGCGACACATGACCTTACGTGAGAGAACCGAGAAGCCATTCAGCGTGCTACTCTGTCAAATGGCTTTTCCCAGCTAAAGCACTGCCTCACTGTTGTTCTTTAACACTGGGTCTGTTTTTCAGCACGTGTTAATAGGAAAAGTAGTTCTGTTTGAGGCGGCTTGTCTGCAGCTCCACTCAGGAACACTGACCTTGTGAGGCAGGAGTAATTTAAACACGTGAATAGCTTCTTCTTCTCAGGGCTGGGATGTGCCCCCCCCCCCACCCTCCCCGCGCCCACCCCCCACCCTCCCCGCGCCCACACCCCACCCTTCATTCATCTTATGTAATGTCTCATCCTTTTCTTTAAATCCGAACCACAGCAAAAAAACAAAAAAAAACAACAAAAAAAAACACACACCCTCTCCTTCAGATAAACTCAATCCCATTTCTTTCATGCCTAGTGTCATGGAATACAAAGTCCTTGATATTCGCATTGGGAACACAATGTTATTGATATTGCCGTGATAAAGGCGGTGTTTTCTCTTTAACAAGGCTTTGGAACAGGGAGGGACTTGCTGACTGGCTTAAGTCTAGAGCATAGGAGGAAAACTCTGTGACCTAAACTCTGAAACACAGACTTGTTTACTTAATGTGTTGAAACGCAGTCAACTATTTAAAAAGCCAGAGGAAAAAAAAGGAGAAGAGATGAGTAGATGGGTCTGTATACAGTGTGGCTGTTTGGCACCGAATTCCTCAACTCAGGAAACAGGAAAAACAATCTTACTCTAAATGACCAATCCTTCCTTATATAAAAGTCCAAATAAAAAAAAAAGGAGAGCATCACTATGACGACGAAATGTCATCAGCCACGAGGGAAGGAAGATAGATTTTAGATCAGCGACTCACGATAAAGTTGCAACTTTTTTTTTTTTTTTTTTAAGAAACTGTCCAAGCTGCATCTTGGAATACAAACTACAATAATCAATCCGCATCGCTCCTGCGAGGCAAGCCGTGTTCCAAAATGGCCATCAGCAGTTTGTGGGTCGCTGGGTCAAAGGTTAAAAGGTAGTTGGGGACATTACTTTGAGATAGCCCGGCTTGCAGCCTGATAAAGCCTGTTTATTGGCAGCTATTCATCAACTACACAGCTCTCTGGCTCTGCCCAGGCTGACCTGCGTGTCCGGCACAGACCAAACAGCTGGACTGACAAGCACCAGCCCGAGAAAGTGTGGCCAGAACAGTGTGTTCCCAGGCATCCGTCTCCTGAGCCAGCTCCCTTGGCTGTCACTGTTATTAGAGATTCTGGCCACGTTAGAGCACTGAGCCTCTCTGCCTGTGTCTGAGGTTCCAACAAATGTTCAAGCGTCCACCCTCACAAACAGCTGCAAATACACACACACACACACACACACACACACACAAATGCACACACGTGCATTAACGTATGAACACACACACACACATGCGCATGCACGTGAACACACACACACACACACACACACACACACACACACACACGCATGCATGGACACACGTTTTCTGCAGCAAGTGTGCTTGCTCACACACAAACCTATTCATGCACATGCTCACACAGACAGACAGGCAGACAGACACACACACACACACACACATGTGTTCTGCAGCAAGTGTGAATGAGGGAGCAAGATGAGCCAACAGAAAACATCCCATCTAACGCACGTGGAATCAGAGTTGGAATAGACCATAATAAACTAAAGTTAGCCATATGAGAACACTCACTAACTCTATGCCAGGAACAGAGCTTGTGCAATTCCATTTAAATATGTCTCGTTAAAAAAAGAGGGTCCAAATGAACAGTAAAAACCCTATTTATCAATGACAATCTGCTGCCTTCAGTAAACATCATAATATTAGTTATGAAAGCAAAGGCTCTTTCAAGCGCAGGGCACAAGAGGATTCCTCTGTCTGTTCACAGGGAGCACGGGACAGTCCTGTTATGTAAAGACTGTTAGACCTGTACAAGCACACAGAGATAGTGTGTGAGCCTCTTTTTTTATAGAAGTAGTTCTAAAAAAAAAAAAAAAAAAAAAGACGGAACCCAGATTTGACAGAATAAAATGAAGGAGGAGGTGGTAGATTTTGAGGAGCTTAGAGGCTGACAAGCCAACTCCCCTTTTTTGGTTCTCCACCGACTCTGAGATCTGTTTGATTGATGGGATGGTCATCAGCAGGAGAGATCAGTAGCATGTAGCATGTAGACTGAAGATGGTCGTGTCAGTTTTCACTGTCAAAAACACCTTGTCAAAATGCAATTTGAGCTGTTACATCTAAACACCGACAGATTACATCTGTTTGTTTCAACATCAGCGTTATTCTGGTCTGTTTAAAACACACACACACACACACACACACAAACACAAGACAGGATTTCAACACAAATACACAGAGTTAGAAGCACTCAGTTTTTGCAGAGGTTTAGCTCTGTTGTAACAGTGCCATTAAAAAAAAAAAAAACACACACAGATAATGGTTAACTATTTTGGAAAGCATAACTTCAAAAAGATTTCACAACTCATACGTGGCTCTGGGGACTACAGCCAATACTTCTACGGTAAACCAGATGACTCTTAACTTGGTTTTGACTACAGGGGTTGAAAATGTCACATCAAACCCATATTAAAAGCATCACAAGTTTTTGCTTAAATCAGTTCTCTCTCTACTTAGATTGCGCTTAGATACGAAGGATGCTGCGGCCAGCTGCCCAGCTGTGTTAGTGGGAAGGGAAAAACTTGGGCATGGCAAGTGCCAGGGGATGAGAACGTTTTGGCCACAGCCAGTCCAGAGCTGCTGAGTCAGCGTGTGATCCTCCAGCTGAGGAAATTTGAAATTATAAGATTCAGACGTCTCATAAATGCGGGATATTAGACTGAGAAAAAGGCCAGCGTCTTTTGGGATCATTTATGAAAGAGATTTTGCTTCCAGAAGTTCTAGCGCGCAGCTGTACCTGTTAGTCGAAAAACTTGGCGCCGTAGCCCAGAGAGAAAGTTGTGGAAGTAGCTGTTTTGCATTGGTTAGGGTGACCATATTTTGGTTTTCAAAAAAGAGGCCAGGATCGGGGGGGGGGGGGGGGGGGGGGGGGGGGGGGGCGTGATGATGCGTTCTCCTCCTAACTTATGGGGTAATTTAAGTGTATGTCACTTTCGGTTCCTGTCGTTGCACATGTAAGGCTGATGCTTGACAATGCAATGTGAAACTCCATCTGTGCTTAACTGCCGCAATACATAGCCGGCTAGTCTTTAATAAGACAAATAACTGCCAGCATAATAACAGTGGCAAGATGACCTTATTTCTTTCCATTCAAGTTTTGGTGGCGTTACGTCTTTCTTAAGGTCTCTTGGCTGTTGCTGCGGTGTCAACAGTAATGAATGAGATGCAGTTTAACCAATGTTTATGGCATGATAGTGCACATGACCATCCATTGGTGGCGTGCGAGAGGGTGTGACCTAAAGAAAAAGGTCAAAGCAATGCAAACGCACACGCACACAATGAATGGCGACTGTGGAAAGCAAAAGCCAAATCCCGGACATTTCTGGCGATTTAGAAATCCCATCATTATTTGGTCCGAAAAAGAGGACATGTCCGGGACAAAGAGCACGTATGGTCACCCTGGCATTGGTGGTTTTGATTACACTCACAGTTCACAAAAAGAAACTCACCTCACCTGTCTTGCATCAAAAAACTAGCCGATCCAACTCGAATGTTTAAAGGTAACCTGTAAAAACACTTGTGTATCGACCAAAAATAAACAACACACCGCCAGGAGGGATCATCGTACCAAAAAAATTCCCTTAGGGGGGTCATTTCGATTTGTTTGTGCGTAAATGGTTTCTTTCAGACGTTTTTTCACAGCCATGTTCAAACGACCACGTACAGAGGTATATAATGTCCCTTTAACGGACAATCTGAATGAGCGCTTTGTTATGGCAAGGCTAACGGAGATTTGTCTGAGTGCCAGTGGCATGCGGCCAGAACCCAGAGCTTTGTTGCCTGGTGTAAGGTGGTGCTGTTCTCGGAAACCAGTCGTCGGGGGCAACGACAGGCACCGTCTTCACCATCCTCCCCCCTAACCCCCCGAGATAGAATTCTGAGTTGGGGAGCAGTCACGGGGGTTCCCCGTAACCCAAACATAGGCGCCTTTGCAGAAACAGCGCGGTTCTAGCTTGGCGCGGTGAGATAACGGACCCGTGAATATGGTTGGTTCAATAAGAGGGACACTGTTTTTCCAGACACGCAGGGACACATGAGCTGCCAACTCAAATGGACGCCATGCTGCAATATGAGCTGGGGAAAAAAAAAAAGAAAAAAAAAAAGCTCATTTTGATGCTTGTTCAAACTGGGATGGTGGGATTAAAGTAAAGCAAAGGGCAGTACTCATTCACAGCACAAGGTGTCTCCTGGGATATGAACCTCCCAATGAATTGGGGAACGAGGCAGGTCCACAAAAAAAAATCATTACAGCGCGTTTGCGTCGGGGCTTCGGCTTAGAGGTCAGTCCGTCTCTGCTCCAGAGTAAATAGACATGCTAGCTTGTGAAACAGGGCTAAAGGGTCAGGGTTTATTGACTTGATAAAATCCAGACTCTGTCTTGGACTCTGTCTTCCATTGCTGTTTACCTCAGGAATTTGAAAAAACAAAAAAAACAAACAAACAAAAAAAAAAACCTGATCGTGTTGAACTGTCTGCCGAGTCAGACACAATAGCATCCCAATATCGAGGATGCGGGGCCATTCGTAATCTTGCCCGCAAGGCCAGGGTAATTATGACAGCTGGACATGTCAGTTTTGATGGAACTGACATAGAAGAAAGGCAAGAGAAAGGAGTTTGTTTCGCTGAAATAATTCACTGTTATTACTTTATCAACTTTAAGCTCAGAGCAAGTCATGAGCTACTCTTACTTCTTGTTTAGAAAAAAGTCCTGAAGATGTCACAGAGTGTAAGTTTTAGACTTGAAACTTTTTCTTTTCTTTGTTCTTTTTTTTTTTTTTTCAATTTGATTTGTGAACTAAAGGGAATACACTTCTACACAACGAATTCCTGTCCGTGACCTCACAGGACCTTACCATCAACAGCAGTAGCCGCCCTGGGTTTAAAACCTGCGAGGCTTAGCTATTCTCCTGGATTTGGTGCGAAATACTGAAAAGGACAAAACCCTAGTAGATGTGACAGATAACCCACACCTCTCTCCCAGTCTAAGTCAACATTACGCGTCAGGGCACCGACTGAATCAAGTCAATGTAAGAGATAGAAGTGAATACAAAAAGGCTTTTAGGTCAATGTTTGTTCGATTCCGACAAATGAGGGAGTGTCACGCATTTCGTTCGTTCCTTCTTTCTTTCTTTCTTTCTATCTTTTTTTTTTTTTTTCGCTTGCTTGCTTGGTTGCTTGAATGTTTGCTTTCTCTGTTTGCTTGGTTGCTTGGTCCATTTGGAGTCATGTGATTGAGACGAAGAGAGAGAGAGGCTTATGTAAGAGCCGCGGGGACGAGGCGTAAGCGCTGAAGGCTATCCGAGGCGCTGGACCACGCCGTCTTATCAGCCCACCCTCAGGCAGTGTTGCCCACTGAGATAATGAGAGAGAGTGCCTGTCAACAGGAGCCATCTTCCCGGAGTTTTTCCCTCAGCCTCGTATCGGTGCCAGGCAGTCCCAGGGCACGATCCGTCCGGCGGCTGAGAACCTTGGCATTCGAAGAGGTTTGGTAGACGCCGCAACACACTGTCTGGTAGTTCAGCTAGTGCTGAGTGGCGCTGTACCAACCTGACTTCTGTTGCAATCAATCAAAACAGTCAATTAAAAGGAAATGTCTCAAACAATCTACTGCCACGATCTATCGGTAGTGCCAGGAGAAAGTTTTTTTTTGTTTTGTTTTTTTTTTTTCCTGAAGATTGTGCTCTCTGATCTATCGAACCAGGGACACTTGCCAAACTTCCTCTACCTGTCCTACTAAGAACTCCACCCAAACCCCACTGACAAGCCCTGGCTGATAAAAGTTCTAGTCCACCAAATCTAGGACACCGTGCCCTTGCCTGTAGGCCAGTAGGGGAATGAATGGGCCAGTTCTTTTTTTCTGGGCTTGTCTTTTGTTCTGCTGAATTTCCAGAAAACATCTTAGCTCTCTGTAGCTCAGTGTGTTCCCTGCCTCGTGCCTTCACATGCTTCCATGAGTGTCTCTTCTGCCACGGCCCATATTCTGTATATATACGTGTTAACGTCCTGCCAGGTGCGTGTCTAGCCCAGGGAACACGTACAGTTCATTGTAAACCAGTCGTAGAGCACACAGAACATGACACTTATGCAACAAAACGTTTTGTTTCAAAACAGACTGTTCACAGTAAACAACTTTAAAATCTTTGTTTTGGTCTCTTGGCCTCAAGGACGTTTAATTATAGGAACTCGGAGAGTTGAACTCCTCTCTCACGCAACCCAATGAAGACCATATTTGAAGATGCAAAAGACTCGTGATTATCCACCAGCTTTAAGTGCTTGTTTGCTGCTGTTGGCAGAACAGATACATTACCTGCAAATGTGCTGGTGTGAATCAATGCAGTTTGACACGTTGTGGCTTGTTTGCTGAGTAAGACTAACATATAAGACTAACACCTAACACTAACTTTGCAAGTAGCGAATATGAAGTAACAGATCTGGCACAAATCCCTGACGTACCTGTACCTGTCCTCACCTTAATATCCATTTTCAGCCAGTTCACTGATAAATTATTAGAACGCCACCCACACTCAATTGCATAATTGTTTGTGAAAGGCTCTGTTGCAGCAAAGCAAAGCAAAAAAAAAAAAGAAAGAAAAGAAAAGAAAGAAAAAAACCCTTGAACAGTGAGCAGTGGGAGAGTGGAGGTGTAGGTTTCAGTGTTGAGAATAGGGCAGCAGCGGTCAGACGAGGAGAAGAATGTTCTCTGAACTTGGAAAGGAAAAGCAATATTGAGTAACTGGTACACAGGACATGCAGCAAACATCCATTTCTTCATAACTGGGACAGACTTGCACACATATTCCTCCATACTTCTGTGAGAACAAGAGTAAGAGCAGAGTGTGTGTGTGAGAGAGAGAGAGGGGGGGGGGGCTGAAAGAGATATGGAGAGAAAAGGTAGAAAGACATGCTTGATAAAATGTCAAACTGAATCTTAAAAAAGAAAAAAAATATTTAGTAATGGCCCCAAAAACGGCATTTAAAAATGTTGAGTATCCGATAATGACACTAACAACACTGAGCCGGCAAAAAATTGGAGTGAGTTCATTGCTATAAAAGTCCCCCATATGGTTCTAATCTATCTTTGTTTTCAACAGTGACTGTTTTTTTCTCGAGTACATCAGAACCAAAGCTGTGCTCTTTATTTATCACACACACACACACACACACACACATACACACACTTTTCTCACTGTATTCACCCCAGCTGTGGGAAAAGGCGTCGGGCTCTGAGGAAACTCAGAGCCATTTCTAGGCAAACCACCTCTGTTTTTACAGGAACTGTTTGGCTGTCCTGGAAAGACACAGCAACGTGTCTAAACCAGCAGATCCCTCACCCTGTTTGGTCTGCAGCCCTGCGCCTCCTCAGATTCACAATGAGGAGGGCTGGCCGTAAAAACCCCGGCTTATTTGTTCTTTAAGCTCCTCTGAGCGTGGTTTGAGGTCTTTCCATGTAGCCCAGCGGGTACACCGTACGGTCTGCCAAGTTCTGAGAGCTCTCTCTCTCTCTCTCTCTCTGATTGTTTTTGGACGTCGCCCAGGTAAGAAAAAGCTGGCAGCTGATGTTTGAAAATTACAAGCAAGATGCATCCTGTCTGAGCCTTCGCTTTTGTTTACAAAACCTGCCATTACGAAGACACTTAGAGAGGTCCAAAAAAACACGGAACCTTCTGGAATGTGCTAGCGCTTCTGCTGCCATTTTGCCCAGACGCTCATTAATAGCCAGAGCTATTCAGTCTCTCGGCGACAACATTTTTTCCACCGAGATGTCATAGACTGACTCATCGGCTGAGGGATAGTCTGCCGTTAACAGGCAAGTGATGTAAACAGAAGGGTTTGAAAATAAAAAAGAAAGACGAAAAAAAAAAAAAAAAAAAACTGAGTACACACAGAGTTCCGTGGAACACGGCACTCACGCAGGTTAAGAGGTGAAGGGATCGCTCTGCAAAGAAACGTAAGACAACCAAGAGCTGGAGCGTGAAAACCACGGCAGTCCACTTGGTCCAGAGGACCAGTTTCCTGAGACTATTTGATGGGGCTTTTAAACCGTGGAAACGTGGCCCAAACAGTGTACAGTCTCATCTCTGAAACGTTAAGCGCCTTGCATGTAAACATCAGCTTTCAGTGAGCACTGGGTTATACTCGTTTGTCGATTGCAGCTAATGCTGGTTTCTCTCTTAACGTTGAGTTGACAGGTTCAGCTGTCTACCTGCTCTTGGGATCTGAGAGGGTGCGTTGCTTTAAAAGTGAGGGTCAAGTGAGGTCTCTGGTCCCTTTCCCATGGCTCCACACTGCACTGTGCATTAGACTGATAGAGGATTTCCTGTTTTACAAGACTCTATCCTGTCTTTTCTTTTCATACGAGGCTTGACAATTCGGAGGATGCACTGGAATCTGCCTAGTACAGACTAAAAAAAAAGTACACAAAACATTTCTCGGAGACAATAAATGAACGCTACCCACGTAAAAACAAACATCAAAAAGCACGCCTTAAAAATGTTTTCTTTTACGACATGGGTTTTGTTGTGCCAAGGTTACCGTGGACGGGGATCCTGTCCCAACTCTTCTTGGAAAACATGTCTGTGAATCTACAAGAAAACAAACCCAACCTACTTCAGAGAGTCCCTTTAAATCAATTGTGGGAATTACCACATGAGACATGATTGATACTCTCAGTGACAGGTGTGATGATTTTGTATGAGATAACATGTTATAAAGAAGCCAGTCTTTTCCCTACACTGTTTGTTTTCCTTTCAAAGACACCTAATCCTTATTATGCCCTTGGTTTCCCGTTGCAAGACAACGATGACGATATTTCCCCCGGCACGGCTAAAGAGCACGAAATTTATTAGCCCCTGTAGCTTTCAATGCCTTCGCAACGCGCTATAGTCTTAGGTACCCAGTAATCCATATGTTTGTATGTACACAATACGTCAGATTGCTGGTTATTCACCTAGTTTCATATGAATGCAAAAGGTATATGTCGGGGTTCTGGGAGAGACGTAGACATGCGTGTGATAATTTGCAATTACAATTGTCTTGGGAACAATGTCGTTTTTTTGAATAACGAGCGTCTTAAAGCGGCATACCTAAACACATTTCTAAACACGCAACCGGCTAGAAACTTTTCTTCTCCTTTATACACGGTAAATGGGCTGTGAAGGCTCGACATTTTGTTTGTCTTTATGCTGGTTGAAAGATCTCAGTTTGTTACATAACAAAAGAATGAAAAAAAAAACAGAGAAGTGGCAGTCTAAGAATAAATGAATCGTATTGTGTGATCGTTTTTCGTGATGCTAAGTGGTGGGTGCAGTTGGTCAGACTGTAAAACAGCGTATTTGCATGTCTGAAGCCTTGTAAATAGACATCTGCTTTACTCGACATTTTGCATGTTGTTCGACAGACAGACTGACTCTCTCCATTGATCGTGAGGATTTGCAAAAGAACCGGGTCAGGTTTCCACTTCTGAGAGAGCGAACGCTATTCAAGCGCTGGACATCCGTCCCAAGTTAAGACTTATTTTTAGTCTGTCCGTTGCGTGCAACGTACTGCTTGCCCTGTAAACATATATTTTTAAACTCTTAAGATAAAGTAATACGGTGAAAAACATATCAAGTTCAGTTCGTAACAGATCCCTGTGGTCTGAGCCAGATGTCTGTTTAAAAAAAAAACCCCAAAACGCTGTAGACTCAATGCAATTCAAGAAGTCATTAAATTTACCGCTGTTTCTGCCATGCTGCCATGACAACCGCGGCGAGCAACGACCTGGGACGCTTGTGGGGTAGTTTTTGTTCCCTCTGCATTAGTATTCTAGAAAAAAAAAAAAGTTTCAGATGCATCATCCATTAGGCCTGTTCTCTCGTGCACCGTATTTACCACAGATTACCGCATTAAAGATGGCTCCATACAATAATCCTACGATAAGAAGCTAAAGACTTTTCCAGATGTCAGCAATGTTCACCCGTGTGCCCAGTGACGTCTTTTATCTGGCTCAACCTATAGATTTACATCCATTAATGTATACACACACACACACACACATATATATTTATTGGTGTGTGTAAATGTGTAGCTGTGTATATGTAAAAACAACGTCCGTTCAGTCAAGAGTGAGTTTGAGGAAAAAGTCAAAGCGGATAAAAAGATTTTCTCTCTCTCTTTTCTTTTGCCTGCAAAATTGAGGGTGTTGTTTCATATCATAGTCGTAACCTTCCTCCAAGCCTCAACCTGCCTAAAGCTACACAAACTCATCCAGTGTCCTACTGGTCTGAAAACCTGGTGCAGTACTGGCATCTTTTTGGTTTTGATGAAAAGGCGTCCCAAGGTAATTGTGTTTTTTTTTTTTACGGTTTACCTAAAGAACTGGGAGTACAGCCAAGTTCTCTATCAGAGGAAACACTGCAGCACAACAGCTGTGAGCCCGCCCACCCTGCCTCTCTCTCTTCCTCAATTTTTTTTTTTTTATTTCCCTATTTCGGTGTTCTCTCTCTCTCTCTCTCTCTCTCTCTCTCTCTCTCTCTCTCTGTGACTCTCTCTCTTTGTCTGTCTGCCACTCTCTCTCTCTCTCTCTTTGTCTGTCTGCCACTCTCTCTCTCTCTCTCTCTCTCTCTCTCTCTTTGTCTGTCTGCCTCTCTCTCTCTCTCTCTCTCTCTCTCTTTGTCTGTCTGCCTCTCTCTCTCTCTCTCTCTCTCTCTCTCTGTCTGTATCGCTGTCTCCGCCTCACCCTTGTTAGTGACTGACACAGGACACCACTCACACACATACCAGCTGAACTCAGAGCATGTGAACTGAGGAAAAGGGCACAGTAATGCCTCAGTAAGCACGCAGCTGAATAACCAAAGAAAGGAAAAAAAATCTAAATCTAACTTCATAACTCTAATTAGAATTTTTTAAAAACGCAATGCATAATTCATTATGTCCAACCATATTTTCTAATGTGTGCAGATGATCTGCTCTTATGTATGTTTTGGCTGCCAGTCACTGTACAGTTTTCTCCCAGAAAACTCTGCAGCTGAGAGAGGTCAGGGGTATTCAGAGACAGAAACGCCCTTCGTGCTGGGGTCATGTAAGGCCAGTTTCATGTCAGGGCTTCCTCAAGGTTGTCCTCACCAGTGGGTCACACATCGTCTTATGCTGTAGTGTGTTTACACTGCCTGTACTGGGAGGAAACTCGTGGTTATTGTGTGTGTGTGTGTGTGTGTGTGTGTGTGTGCAGTGTGGTATTGAAGTGAGAGGAATGACACACTGTCTGTACTCAAACATTATGCAAAAGGGTGGTGGACAGGCGCAGAGTGAAATGTGGCAGCGCAGGGCTCTGGGATGAGGTTTGGAGACAGTGTAAATATGATGTGTTGAAAAGCAAGCACACATGGAAACATGAGGACAGAGGGTGGGAAGTGGCTGACTTTGCCCTGCAGCGGCGAGCGTTCGTGATGTCAGGGCACGACAGAACATGGAACACCTTCACCTGAGCCAGAAATAGCAGCGTGCCAGACAACAGACACACATAGGAAAAGTCAAAGACGCGGTAATTATCGGGCAGGAGGACAGACAGGCTTACGTCTCAGACGGGATGAGACTAATATATGGACACAGGGCTCAGTGAGTGTCGTGAGTGGCAGGCTGGAAGTGTATTTATTAGGTCAAAAGGTTTAGAATATCGTGAAATGACACATAGGTGTCAAGGAAGTAGTTACGGTATTTCAACAACTGTGCCCTGTCCCCACATACTCTTTCATGGCTCCTATATACCATGTGTGTCCTTTTCTGCTGAACGTGTTGAGGCAACACCAAACAAACATTGCATGAAAGCCTTACGGAGTGTTCAATCAAAACTGGCCATTTATCCTATTAAGTAAGGGAACGAGGTGACAAGGTGAAGGAGTTCACTTAAGGGAATTGGGACACGGCCAAGCCAATCAAATACTTCACATACTTATCTACCCCTTTCTTTGTGACATGAGCCTCTTGAAAAAAATGTTGATTTTTAAGACGGGGCGCGGTGGCTTTTTGTCGGCGGCCAGGTTTACAGTTCCAGTTTTCTCTGTTACGTCAGTAGGTGCTCTTGTCTTTGTCACTGTCGCTGAGCATTAATCTTGGCTTTCAGACGCTGTCTGAGTCTGTTCTTCATGGGCTGAGTCCTTGTTATGCTTTTTGTGATGAGATTATCAAGCCACACCGAGAACTTACTCCTAATAGGATTACTCTCTGAATAACGAATGAAAATCTTGTTATGTTTTCTGTTGACATGCCAATATTTGATAATATACTTAAGAGGGCACAAACATGGTACAGATGCTCACCTTACAAAAAAAAAAAAAAAATATATATATATATATATTTTTTTTTTTTTAAGGCAATGCCCCTTTTACAGTCTCTGCGTTTGAGTATAATCTCATTGGAGTAAATGCACAGTTGTGGTGATGTGAACAGTAAAAGACAAATTTAAAGCATTTAAACATCAATGCTAAAAGAAACACGTATTAAAAAACAGGTGTCAAAAAATGGCTTGACCAGGTCCCTTGTGCTTGGTGTTCACTGCCCAGACTGCTGATCGCTGTTCACTGTTCAGTTTCACTTTTCACTGCCCAGGGTGCTGTTTCTCTAATGAATCTGTAGACTTCATGGACAATCCATTAAAAGAGCATGTTACTCCTGTCTAAGCCGGAGAAGCAAAGGGGATGAATGCCGTCTCTATGCCGATCGCTAATTTATTTTTCTTTCTTAATCCGAGATTTGTAGATGCTGGGATGATAAGACTGCCTGCTAAATTAACAAACCTAAAAAATGCTGTCGCAGTCATTGTTGTTGCTAAATTGCTGGCGTGTCGTGCTGAATAAATAAAAATCTTGAGGATTTGAACGGGAATGAAATTAGCTGAGCGCGGGCGTGCCGTTGCACATTCCCATGTGAGAGAGCGTGTGAGGGAAAGTTCATCTTTACCCTCTGCGACCTCTGTGAGCGAAACGCGTCTGCAGGGCCGTGGCCGCGGGCCAGTCTATCGACAGCTTTGTGAGGAGCTCAGCCAATGCCGTTGAAGCCCTCTAGATCACAGAGGAGATAAGGGTGAGCCGTTGCAGGTTCCCAGTTCTGTCTACGTGGGCAAATCCAGCACATCAGCCGGTTTCATCTCTGCACAATTCACCTCACCTGCATGGTTACACTTCTCTGCCTGGTTTGCTGCGATTAGAGCCTTTTGCGTCATCGCCACAAATTCCTTAAGATGTGTTTTTTTTGTTGTTGTTTTGTTTTGTTTTGTTTTTTTTGTCCTTACCTTATTTGTGCGTTTCAAGCGTGGAGACTGCTCTCATTCTTATCGCCTGTCAATCACACTGAGTTTTATTTCCAAAGCTTCGCTTAGTTCACTGAGAATACACTTGATCTACAGCAATGTAGACACGTACACACGTATACACTGTTTACACTAAAGCAGGCGAGCTTACACATATACACCCCATGTAACAATGCAGGTAAGCACGTATGTACACACATGACTTGCACACATGTACACAGACTTGCAGACACACGCAGACATGCACGTACAAGAACTGGCCTAAATCTAAACGGATTTTTTTTCTCTTTTTGGAAGGATTTGAAGGCATTCTTCTTTAGCTGGTCTTCATTCATAAGCTGAAGCTTATCTTTTTGGGTGTGCTGTATCTGTTGAACACAGAATAATGAGAATAATTGTAAATCTGGGCCAGAAGCAGTGCATCTATTCTACTCGAGAGCTGAGAGCAGAATTCCGCCGCCCAAATCCACCAGACACGTGGCCACACAGTTACAGCGCCAACCAAACCGACTCGCGCCGAGCTGTTGCTCTGAAACTGCCCGAGTCGTCATGGAGACAGCTTAGAGGCTGCGGTGAACATGAGTGTACATGTGAGATGAGTGGCTGAACAGAGAACAGTGTCCTGTGTGAACTCTGTGTCTCTGTGACTTCAGCGGAATGAAACGGGAGATTTAGACGTGTGAGTTTTTCTGGTTGCTCAAGTTGCGTGCGTGTGTGTGTGTGTGTGTGTGTGTGTGTGTGTGTGTGTGTGTTATTGCTCTCATACACGATGTTGTTCCTGGAACATTTTTTGTGAATGCCAGCAGCACTAATACTCCAAAAACTGTGTCAATGTAACTTTTAGATTTCCACACATATCAAGTGGAACTTGAACCAAAAACTTTAATTTCATGCAATTTTTCACAAGATAATTCTCTATGGATCTAAAAAAAAAAATACACTGTGAATTTTTTGATAGTCTGAGAACAAAGGTTCAAAACATGAAGACTACAAATGAGAGCACGCATGAAATATTAGCTGGATCATAATATCGTTTCTTTTTTCACAATGATGCATCAGATGACGCCTGATGACTGTGATCACCCGAAAATTTGTAAACTCTCCTTCCCCAAATCAGAAACACTGCACTGAACAAAAATGTGGCAAACCGCAGTCTGCACATGACACCGACGCGCTGTAGGATGGGTTAGACTGATTCCCTTTATTGTTCCTCCTCTAGCTTTTCTCCAAGAAGTCACATGCCCACAGCAAACTCAAGGTTTTGTACCAGGAAACATTAGGAGAGAGCTATTGTGTTTGTGGGTCAGGCTCCCTCTTACCGTACGGTCACTCCTTCAGTCCTCACTTTCTCTGACAAACAAGTGAACTGCTTTAGTTAAAACAAACGCTCAGCACATCCACCAAAGGTTCGTCTTCCCCTAACGGACGTAAGCGAGTCGGAGACTCTGGCTTTACCGTAAGACGGCTCAGGTTTCTGACGTCTGCAGACGTGCGTGAGACCGGAGGCCGGGAGCCTCGTCCGACATCAGAGCGAATACGCAGCCGCACCAGCTGCGTCACGTTGGCCCTCCGCTCACGCCAAAACACTGGCACCGCGCGCTCAGCTTCAACTCACCACCGCCGGGCATGCGGTGCCAGGAAAGGCAGGGTTTCCACAATCACCCAAACAATTTTCTCTCCAAGAGTGCTCTCACTCAACTAATGCCAACGGGTGACGCTTGTTTTCTGCAGAATAATGACGAAGGTGTTTATATCAGTAAATGTTCACATTAATCACAGTCATCGTTTATAGGAAGGTTACTTCACTCACTGCCCCCTCACAGTCACCTGATACTGAAGACAGTCTCTGTTTTATATGCCTACTCTTACAGCACAGAGACACGTGCACGCACGCACACACACACACACACGTATGCAAACACGCACACACACACAGTAATTAACACAGAGCATGGGGAAGATGAAAACAAGCAATGTGACATGGTCTAGTGTAGTTTCTGGACTTACATAAAGCCCATGCATGTTTTATGAGTGTTCTGGGGAATAGCTGTGGTGACAAAATGAATGAAACACATCCAAACCCCGCTGCACATGAAAAAGCTCCGGCAAGCTTACATAACGCTCTGCCTTCCGTGACAGCGGGGGCCCAGTTTTTTTTTTTTTTTTTTTTTGCGGGAAGCTGTGCCCTCCCCCGTTGCCGTGCCAACGGGAAGCCGTTGTATAACGGGAGCCATCGATCAGAGCAGCCTCTTGACAGACCACATGTGAGTAATGCGGATGAGCAGTTTTTTGGAGCTTTCTTCGGAAAACAGTGCGTCTTTAATCAGAAGTTTGTACAGTCACAGATGGGACCGTGGAGACTATACGGTCGCATCTGGCAGGGGTCCATTTTCACGTCTGCACGACAGCGGTCACTTGTGGACCAGGGTCTTGCGGACACATAATGTACAGAACGTTCCGGAACGGCTTATGCACATGTTCTCGGATTCCGAGAGATTGGAAACTCCAAAACCCTTTTGCTTTCTTATTCATTTCCCACTCAGTAAAAACACATCATGCCTCTCCATTGACTTTTTTCATAAAATGCAATAATAATAATAATAATAATAATAATAATAATAGTAATAATAGTAATAATGTTGGTTTATTTAGAGCCCAGTATCACTATTTATAGTCTCAAAGGGCTTTTTATTTCTATAACAAAGTCAAATCAAATCAAATTATCCATAAGTTTGAGAAAATAGATAAGTCTCTGGTCTGGTTTTAAAGGTATGGAGAGAGTTTGCCTCCTTAACGTCTGTAGGTAAACCATTCCAGAGGAAGGGAGAGTGGTAGGAAAAGGCTCGGTTGGCAGTGGACTTCTTTTTAACTCTTGGAACGACTAACAGTCCATAGGGTGTAATTAAGTAGGTTGCGTAACTGATAGCTAAAGGCATATCAACAGTGTATTGTTCAATCAGACCATTCATAAAGCAGTTTGTGCGAAACAACAACAACAACAACAAATCTTTAGTGTAAAGTCATTGCTGACTTTACTTAAGTCATTCTCTTTGGAATTTCGCAGTATTAACAATGTGGCTACAGTGTGGTAAACTCTTTGGGAAAAGCTTGATTTGATTTGGTAGCAGTAGTTTGTGGACTGTGCTTTGTTAGGGAGAAAATAATCTGATTATAGTCCAGTCCAGTTCTGTGGAGCAGTTGGTGGCAGCTCTCTAGTCACATCTACTCCCTCTGCTGTCACGCTGAACTGCAGCCTCGGGGGGGCGGGGGGGGGGGGGGGGGGGGGGGGGGGCGGCTGGTCACAGGGTATAAACGTTCATTCTGTGCAGCTTTATCGACTCTGAGATTACATAAAAGATGAGTGATGTGCAATATCATTCACCAACATACTGACACATCCACTTTGCACTTGGCATTTCAAGGTTTTGCCTTTTTTTTCTTTTTTTTTTTTTTTTGCGAAACAGACCCGTCATCTGAACTCAACCGCCTCTCAATGGTCCCGCAGCGTCAAGTCACAAAAGCTTTGAGACAAAGATCACAAAGAACTTCTAGACAGAAGAGAGACAGACTAAACACTGTGCCTAACATGGGCAGTCAGAGCTGATGGCCAATGGTAGCAAACAGTGTGACGCAGTGTATAAAACAGTTGAGAGAGGGAACAAAAAAAAAAAGAGATATTCAATTCAAGTTGATTTTATTTGTGTAGCACAAAGAAGAATACTGCATACTGCGGTATAAGCTAGACATGCATAAATAATGAGAACACACACACACACACGCGCGCGTACATACATACCTGGTAAAGCGAATGGCCAACTGTTTTGTAAGTACTTAAACAGAGCCGTATATAAGCGACTGTGTTGACAGAGAACGGTCTGTAGAAGTGTAATTGCTCAGGCAAATCCCACAGGAGTGGACGAGATGGCCAGCGCGGCTACGGGCGTGTCACAATAGCCTATTTATCAGCTCGTACCTCTCCTCGCCGTGCACGATAACAGGAACCCACAGACGTTACAAAAGGCTGAGTATCCGTCAGCGGCCTCGGTGGCCGTGCGACGCAAATCCGATCCCCTTACGGAGAGCGCCTCACTCTCGAGGCAGATTCGCAAACGGGTTTCGCGTATTGACGTCCTAAGAGCGCAAAAAGAATCAAATTGTAGGAACTGTATTATTGCTTTCAGCGAAGCTTTTCATCACCCGTAATAATGGGTTATAGATTTTGTGGTGTGGCATAGATTTGACGTCGTACAGAAGTGGGATTTGGAAATCAATATGTTGTGCCCTGGGGGGGTGGGGGGATGGGGGGATGGGAGGCTGGGTGAGGTGGGGGGGGGGGGGGGTGTTTGTGAAGTATTGGATCGGGTGATGTCCATACTTTGGGCATAAGGCAGTTTACCAACTGAAACGAACGATGCCACCCCCAAACAGGAGGCCACTTCCTACCATTTTACTTTCGTGACCTGATTTCCTATTTGGCACATCCCTCTCTGCTCCTGATTTGCATATAAAGATATATAAATATTTGGATGACATATATTCTCCATGGGAACAAAGCTCTAGACAGCTGTGCAGACAAGACCGTTTAAAACCCGTAGTTCTTCTCACACAGACATGCTGTGGCGACATAAGAGATCTCAAGACTGGGGCCCAGACAAACTGCAAAAATGAGCTTGCAGATTAAGCCAATCCATTATGTGTTAAAATCAAAGCTTAACTGTTCCGTCGTGTCCTAATTAAATCCTTACATGCTTTTAAAGGATTAGAAAAAATGAGTTTCATCTGAATTATGATTAACTTACATAACCGTAGATTTGTTTCGATTGAGTCCTGCGACTCATCCGTCATTTCAGACAATATAACTGACAAAAGTAAATTACAGAATATTCCAGAACATTCCGCATGCTGTGTAGCCTGTGTCATTATCCTCTCATTTTTACCTTGATTCTTTATGTAAGAACCTGTCAGCGTAACTGTTAGAGGCTGAATCATGTCCACATCCCTGAGAGATGACACCACTGTATCACAAAGCTGTACAAACAAAGAAGATTTATAGAAGCGTTCAGATTGGTATTACGATAGTTACTTTCCAGGACAATTTAAGACAAAGGTTTTCAATAGAAACTCCCCATCTCTAATGAAAAGATTTCATCAGTAATGCATACATCAGATATATTACTCTTCAGATGCCAACATATTTTGAGGTAAAGCATTTGCATATTTCGCACTGATAAGACTTTCAATGCCAAAGAATATCTCTCCGAATCTCAATGATTCATATAAACAGGTTCTGTCAGTGACGTATATAGATGTTCCCAGTGATTCCACTCTCTCCAGTACCACTGCGCTCAAAGCTCCCGTCTCTGGGCGTCTTTGTGCTGCGAGAGTGAAAGACGTAGAAAAAAAAAGAAAGAGAGAAAGAGTAAACGCCGGGACGAGAAAGCCGCCCTGTTTGTCCACCCTCCTCCCTTTCCATCAGAGAGAGGGAGAGCGAAGCACTTTCTCTCCAGTCTTCACTGGTCTGACAAGACCAAACAGTACTCGCTCACTGGGTGTTTCGGGAGACACTTTACAGACTCCTACAACCCATCATCCGAAACCATGAGTTACCAGCCCCCATATTCACCTAGTCTGTTTAAGAGGAGAGACAGACGGTAAGTCTTCAAGCTGACTGGCTATGTGAGATTGTCCACGGCCCACTGACAGGTTGTGATGGAGAATAGTTTTGTGTGTGTAGTGAGAATGAGTAAGGGTGTGGTTTTGATGGCTTAAGATGACTCTAATTTAGTACTAATAGGTTCATGCTAACAAAAAAAAAAAAAGCTGAAAAATGATACATTTGCATTGGTATAAAAATGGGAACAATCTGTCCTCTCTGATGTCAACATTGACCTTCCTCATATTGTGTGTTTGTTGGAGACGGTTGTGAAAGAATGATATGATGTTCTTCTTTCTTTATCTTGCATATCTTTGGAATCAATCATTTCAAACCCTAAATTTGTGCATCGAAGCTGCCGTCGTGTTTACAGTACCAATGAAATAGTCGAGTCGAACCAAGGTTAGTGCCGTTCACGTCTCACAGAAAAGAGCATTAAGGACGCGGCATGTTTTACGATTGTTTGAATGCAGAGTTCCTCAGGTTCTTCTCTTTGCCTTGAGGTGCCTTGCGCTGAAATCTGAGTTTTGCAATTCTGTAAACGCTCTGTTTGACTTCATTTTCTCTGCAGCAAGGCAAATGAGTACAACTGCATGGTTGCACGTACTCAAGTGTTAGATATATACCTCTGGGATCCTGGGATTACTTTGCAACCAAGACGTGGTAACCTCTCCAAATTTATGCCTCCAGTTAACTGCCAACCTTTAATATAACTCTGGATAGAACTACTTGAGAATTTACTTAAGGGTGACTCTACAACATGGATGTGGTATTTCATAACATATCATATCAGTATTTTTTACCAGTATTGATAAAAATGTTGCCACAGTAAGTGGTTTGTGTGCCAAGACTGTGGTCTGTTTGTTTACAGCGCGGAGTGAGCCAGTGACATCTCCACCCTCTTTGCTATGTCACTCGGAGACGTCCTGTACCGTGATGTGATGCGCCACCGATGGCATCTGCCCACAGAGCAGCTCTCTGTGTGGAGGCCCCGCTGATCTCTGGGCCCGTTAACCAATCACGGCAGAACATCTTCGGTCGTCAACTTAGGCGCAGAATTAAAAAGCCTCGGTCGTAATAACGTTTCACTCGATTGACACGGTCAGCGGTCAATCTCACACATTTTTTTTTCAGTCTTTCTGCAGTTGTACTGGGCCCTTTCTAGTTGCCAAAGGTCAAATGTGTTGCCAAAGGTCAAATTTGTTGGTTTTTTGAGAGCGCAGAGATGAGAGCGGAGATGTCTAACACGTCTGGTCCTCAGAGACTGAAGCCAAGAATCTTTAATCAGAAGCTGTCAGGATTGCTACACTAGAGAGAAGTAGAACAGAGGAGACATGACACTAATACTCTGGCATGCTAACACTTTGTTACTGACAGGACACACTCCTGAAGGAGAACCAAAGAATAATAATCATAATAATGAAAAAAAGCTTCTGACAGTTGAAGAAAGTGTGTCTTGTTAATGAATGGCAGGTTCGCTGCATCCTACCAGCTGTCTGTCACTCAGAGGTGGAGCACTTTAAATCGCCGTGAGGCTTTCGTTTCCCCTTTTATTTCCTCCAGGCTGTGATTCTGATCTCTGTCAGGGCACAAACATAATTACACTTCTGCAGTTAGACTGATTATTATTACTCAAGCTTGAAATGGGTAAACCACACCACAAAGGCGAGATGTAAACTCCTGCTGCATGCCTACTGCACTGGTGTCAAATCCAACCCGACAGCTTCACAGCCTTCCCACGAAATGAAAACTGACAGGCACTTTTGACATCGACGTGTGCTGAATGCTCCTCTTTTCAGTTTCATTAGCCAGGATCAGCCTCTAGTGTTATCTTTTGATTGATTCTAAAGTATACTGTGACTACAGTGTGGACTTTCTCTCCTGTGAAAATGGCAAACCACACCTCTAGAATGAAAACACTTCCATCAAGGAAAACAACTGACATATGTCTCTGGCTGTGATTTGGCTAGAGGCGTAACACTAAGACAAATATTACTTTTTTGTTTGAAGTCGTCTCGGTGGTTAGGCAGACTTTTGTGGTTGTCAGGATAGCACAAAATAACAACAGTGATTATAGCCCACTCAAGTGGAAGCCTGTGCAACAGCGTTAATGCATAAATTGAGTCCATCAGTTGAATTACATCTACGGCTGCATTTCCTTTCATTCCAAGACCAGCCACGACTTTACAGCTCCATCAAGAATCCACTTCATATGTATTCCGTCTCTTCCAGTGCATCTGTGGGGCCTAATTAGCAATTTTGCTGATGCTATCAGCCCGCAGAAACACCACAAATCTGTCTGATATCGTCGCCTAGCAACAAAGCGGTTCCTCTGGTGCACCTGCTAGCCTGGGACTGTATTAATAAAAGTAAATAAGTAAGGATAATATGTATGTGCGCGTGTGTGTGTCTGCGTGTGTGTAGTCTATACATATACTGGTAGGCAAAATGAGTAGCCTATCATGTCCCATGTCCAGTTCCGGCTCACTGTGCACGGAGCTCACGCCTCGCCTGCCGCATAAATCTGATTCATTTCAACGCGACGCATATTGCATCTGAGTGACTGAGCTGGCGGTCAGCTGTCACAAGTAGCAGCTAATAGTTACCTATACAGGGTTAGAAATACAAACCGTAGCAGAGAGGGACAACCACTTTCCTCTTCGCTTTGAACTCAAATGACCCCTTTGAGTTCATATTTTTGGGGGCTGCATTACAGTACATTTGAGGGTGTGTTTGAATTGCGGTGTATGTCTGACTTGGCTTCAGTGCTGAGAGCGCTGTACTGAATCGGAAGATTTCGCACATGTGTAGCAATATTGTTACAAAACCCTTCTCCTCTGAGAGTCCTAGGCATGTACCGCAACGTGCCACTCCCAGGACAATTTGCATGTGTGCCCTTGTCTCTCTGTCATGCTGAGAACGGCTGGTAAAAATAAGTTTTAAAGTTCATGCATTTTCCGTTTCAAGTTTACCCATGTTTACAATGAGTGGCAAGGGTGAGGATCATAGCTGGAACGTGTCGGCAGTGTTAGCGAGAGCACTCAAGGCTGGCGGCACGGTAATCCTGAGTATGTGTAATACAATTTTTCACCACTAGAGGCCGAGATTGATCCGACAGCGGAGAGGGAAAATTACTCAGGATATGCGTGGAAAACTACTGTTCAGCAAAATTTTCCCATCATGTCCAGGAATGTAAAATTCCATAATTATTGAAAATTGTGGCAAAATTTTGAAATAAGTGAAAGGTTTTACTCTATATCCCTTTTAAAAATATGGTAACAATGCTTGCGGCATTCATGATTATTCGTATTTTTTAAGGTTATTACTGTGGCGAATAAGCTTAACATTGCTGTTTTGGTAGATGTCACTTTTGGAGCTGTCTGTAACAAACAGCTCTTTTTGGATAAATTATCTAGGGGAACAGAGTAGCCTATTTGAAGCGTAGAAGAAACCGCCTGATCTATTTCGTGTAAACTAGTGAAGGATTCCCGTGAACTTTTGTTGGATTACTGTAAAACTACTTTTCTACTCTATTCAATTTGCAGGGTTTTTTTTGTTTCTGTTTGGGTGTTTTCTTCACTCTTGCCTGCGGGTTTTTTTTTTTTTCATGGGAGCACATTGTTCTTCACCCGAGTTCAGGAAGGGGGCAAGGCGAAATCTATGCCACCAGACTCATTTGAATAATATATTCACACGCCGTTTGACGTCACTGTACAGTTCACTTATAAACCTCTGTGCGGCAGAAATAGTATCAGTCGCCGACAGAGTTTCTCTGAAACCACATTAGTGAACACAACACCGACCTTTCAACAGCCTAGCAACAGATCAACAAGAAAACACACAGGAACCTTACTTAGTGATATAAACAAGTCGCAAACGTGGCGAGAAGCATTCTTCAAACGGGTTTAGTCCTCAACATGAGCACGGAGATGTTCAAATCGCCAATGGAACTGGCTGTTTATCAGCTGCATAATTTTTCAATCTCCTTCTTTTCCTCGTTTTTGGGAGGAGATGTCGTGTCCGTCAAACTTGACAACAGGTAAATACAACATCTCTTTTGGTGCAAATACTAGCCTGGCAATTGTGATATTGCTTCTCGGGAATCGATGTAGGGTTATGCGGAGCGAGTGAGAATTTGTCGTTATTGAACGAAACCTTAGATGATCATTTTCGGTGGGTCTTGGGGAACGCTTCAGTGGATGTAATACACTTGCCCATAAGAGCAGACATGAAATTGAACTTCCTTCGCTGTATTTACTTTCGCTTTGCAGTCGTTTAGTTCGCACGGAAAAAAAATCATAGTTTTTTTTACTCAACAACGAGGGTACATTGCACTGAAAACTGAATATGTTTACCTCTGTCTTAGCACACTTTCATCCTGTGTTTTGTACGACAGTTTGTCGGATCTAATGGTGAGATGTACTAATGGTCTCTTTTTCCTATTTGTAGTGCCTCTGGTGCTAGCGTTGTGGCCATCGACAACAAGATCGAGCAAGCAATGGTAAGAGACACTCAATTTTTGAACAATATATGTCTTAGGTAACTCAGTCCGGTTACAATTATGGGGTTGTTATTGCTGTGCTGTAATGTGGTGGAGCGTTCTGTAGACCAGTGTGTAAACGTCAGAGCGTAGGCAGCAGCGACGCGTGCCCTCTTTGCGTGCAAGCAGCAAACTTTCGCTTTGGTGTCTGATTTTGACCAAAAAGTGCAACCTCAAACTCTGATAAGTTCCCTATTGCCGCTATGCTGCCTTCCAGATGTGGGCTAAGCAGATTAGCCATAGTGCAATACTTGCTCTACCCAAACTGAAACCAACATTCTTTGTTGTCACTGTACTTCAGGTCAATAACCTAGGTATTGCTTTCCACCCCTCTCTCTCTTTCTTTTTCTCTCTCAGGATCTTGTGAAAAACCACTTAATGTACGCAGTTAGGGAAGAGGTAGAGATCCTGAAGGAACAGATCAAGGAGTTGGCCGAGAAAAATAACCAACTGGAACGCGAGAACAGCCTGCTGAAGAATCTGGCCAGCCCTGAGCAGCTGGAGAAGTTCCAATCACGACTCCCGGCCGAATCTCCCCTTCCCTTAGAGCCTCAGGAGGTGGATAACGCGGAGGAGGAAGAGGACCAGTACAGCACGGGTTCTGCTGTGTAAGTGGCTCTGCTATGGGGCGGGCAGAGCCACCTCTTCTTACCTGAAATGGACCTCCCAGTTGTATTGTTGTGCAACTTCCAAACCTAAAAGCAAATGAAGCTGGCTGTATAGATGAAACCAGAAACAAAAAAGAAAGCATATGATGTTCCAGTGGCCCGGCCTGTTCTGTAATATCCGACAATCTCTTTGGACTAACTCGGAAAAAAGAGAGAAAGAAAGCTAGAGAGAAAGAGAGAGAGAGAGAGAGCGCTCTAGATGCTTGAGGTTACAGTTCAAAAAGGACAGACAAGGCCCATGTGACACGGGCGCCCAAGTCCAGTCTTCTCTACGAGAGAAGACGAGAGGGCCCAAAGAGCCGGGGCTGGCCCAGTGATCAGAGCTGTGTGGCTTCACAGCTGAACATCCTTGGCTTCTACATCCACGCCACGCCAAGGGAACCTATAATCCCCAGAGATGACTCTCCAGTCTCAAAAGAGCCCCACGTGGAGATGGTTTTTTTCTTTTTTATTCCAGCCATGATGCTAGCAGTCTGGGCTCAGAAGATGCCGTGGCTTTTGTCTCTACGCATCATTCATACTTACACGTTCTTTGGTCCTTCAGACTCCACAACCAGATCCTGAGTAGTTAAGGACTGCTTTGGACTCTTTCATCTGCAGAGCACGAGTTCACTCTGTCTCAGTGCTGCTTGGACACCACAATAATTCATAAAGCATTGCTTTGTATTCTCTGCAGTTGGGGCTTGCTGCTTATGGGGAAAAAAAAGAAAAAATAATTGCTTTAGTTGTTTTTGTTTTTGTTTTGTTTATGGAAACTGAACAAAATCAAGTTGTTTATATGAGCAGCGTGTGTAAAAATGATGATTTTTTTTTCTATCGAGACAGAAATCTGTATACATTTGCATAGTTCTGTAAATTAGCACATTGTGTAAAGTTGAAGCTCATGAGATGATGGGGATAAAACAGCGTGTGCTGCTTTAGCTGCGGATGCACTCCCGAAATGTCTGGCATTGGAGTTCTGTTATTACACATACCATCTTACTAACTGGCACGACTTGTGTGTGTGTATGTATACGTCTGAATGTGTGTTTGTCTCTCGTTTGAAGAGGACAACATATTTCTCAATGAACTCTGTGTGTGTGTATGTGTGTGTGTGTTTTTTGTAACTACCAAAGACTTGGCTCACACTCACAGGACAAACAGGACCATGTGTTTCTATCCACAGGGAGAAGTTTTGTCAGCAAACTTTTTTTTTGTTTTTGTTTTTTTGTTTTTGAAAACATAGGTATTGTTGCTTCATTGTGTCCATTTGACAGGCGTTTTTATTTCAGTGTATGGATACAAAATGCACATTGCAATAAACCTTATGTTTACACTAAACCATATCTAGTTTCTGTTGTCTTATTCTACAGTACATTGGCCTTTCTACATAAGCTTTTTCTGTCAAACAGTGATAGTAGTGATGCATTTGGATCTAATGTGTGTAGGATATCTGTGTTTTTATGCTACGTTTTACCACCTGGTTTGCCTAATTTCAGTTAATGTGAAAGCCTTCATGGTAAAATATGGAAGTAGCCTAAACGAGAACCTCAAAATACATGATAAACAAGGGCAGAAATAATAAAGTTCCTCTAGGAACATGCTTTCTCAAGATCCTCCGCCCTGTGGGCTTACGTAACTCATCCTCTGCTTCGTAAGGGGAAGAAATGAAGCTATCTTAGCATGAGGTGTTCTGTGATCTGAGTCAAAGCAAGCTGTCGCTCTGTCTGGGCAGACTCTTTTTTTTTTCCATAGCTTTAGCCTAAGATTTCAGCCTCAGCTTTTCAAATGTACGGCTGTAAGATAGGGAGCAGTTTACTGCAGGAGCTGAGAAAGAATAGAGAAACTTTTTTCTTTTGTTATGACTAAGCAGTAACCACAAGACTCTTGTTAGTATTTCACTATCAGTACCATTACCTATGTTCCTTATGCAACACGTTGTGTGTCACTGCCTATCCATCTGTAACCTATGTCCCTCTGCAAATATAGAATAGGTCTTGGTCTTTCTGGGTATTAGTAAATGTATATAGCTCACTGGTTCTAATGTGTAACCTACACAGGCCTTGTTGAAAGCCTCAGAGAGCATCTGAGATTGCGTGTGAAAGACACAGATCTTTTTTCCCCTTCAGCTAAGGGCACCCAACCCTCACTGGCATGCCCCGTGTAACTGGAGCTCTTGTGGGTTTTCCTGCTGTGAGTGTGCCTTAGAAAAGCATCCCCCCCCCACCTCTGCACCCCCTGTCCCATTTGAGGAACACACCCTGTGAAGGCAGAGAGAGGGTAAACAAATCGATTCTCCAAAGGTTGCGGGCTTCAGTTGTCTCTCTTGCTATGCACATTACTCATTACTCCTAATAGATGACCCCTGTAAAAGGAGCGGCCTTTTGCAGTGCTGGGACATGTCTGGTCACTATGTTCTGAACAGGAATTAGTGTTCTGCTGCTTTGTTTTTAAGGTCACGGCTGGACGAGATTCATGCTAACTACAGAACTCAACAGAGTGACATTTCTTAAGGAGCTTTTAATCCTTAGAGGCAAACACAAACACATCTATAATTTTGAATATTTTCTTAATCTTTTAACTGAGGACCACAGTGGGTGTGATATTTCTGTGGAATCTTAGATAGTGGTACTTAAACTGACTACATGTGATGTCTTAAAAATGATAAGATTTATGTGAATAAAGCCAGTGATTGAGACTAACATGACTGGCATTTTTGCTTTGCCCTCATTGTCAGCCTTGAAGGAAGGGCCATGTACTGAATGGATTCTTACGTTTGATTGGAGCAGGCAGAATGATTTCCTGTGTGGGTACAGTTAGCAGGGAGACGGCTGCTCAAGTTCAGCTCTTATGCAACTCCAGAGAACATCTGTTTCAGATGGAAGAGTCTTAGGCCGCTGTGGATGCCAAGGCCAGATCGAATGCGGTCATGGTTTGCATGCAAGACGACAGTTTCGCTGCATTCGATTTTTAAACAATTTTACGGCATGTTTTTCCCGCCTTGAAAACATGTAAACAGAGAAAAATGGTTTGACAAGGGCGAATTGGGCCATACAAATCCCACCGTTCTGCCTGCCCCGCCCCCCCCCTCCCGGACCTGGGAGTGACATCATTCCCCAGATCCCCTGTCCGAGAAGCCCATTTACGGAAAATCAGCAGGCAATACGGAATTTTCTATTCATTCTTTGTGAAAGGGTTTTACACAACAAACAGCATGGGTTCTGCCTCTAACCAGGTGTATCCTGTAGAAAAGATGAAATGAGAGAGTGTTTTTTTTTTTTTTATCAGGAAGATGTTCTTTTATAAGCTTAGAAGAAAGCAGGGAAACTAGAGAGATTTCAAGGCCTTATAAAGGCACCAATACACAGAACAACCCCCCCCCCCCCCCCAAAAAAAAACCCAAAACAAAGCAAAACAAAACAAAACAAACATCATGTCTCTTGAATAAGGGTCCAAAACATGTGCTTTAGTTACAGCTTGAGGAAAAACCATGAAAACATTGCTCAAGGATTAACTTAAGGTGCGACTGAAAAGAATAGATTTTTACTTGGCAAAGTTGCGGATGTTACCGATGTCCCTGTTACTCAGCATTAGGCTACATGAAGGTGGGATGCACTGCTCTCTGAGTCAGGACCTAAAACCAACACACTGCTGAAAACACACATTAAGAGGCCTATCTCTGCTAAGCAATGCCCTGCGCTCTGTTTATGAGAAATACACATTGGAAAATTCTGGAAGGGCATCAAATACATTTCTGTCCCAGCAGGATTAAAGAAAGAACAGGCAGGCCGGCAGGTACCACGCAGGGTACGGGCACGCTCAGCCAAGCCGCGCTAAATTTAGTCCTGGCTCTCAGACGCGAGTGAGGTAAACGAAACAATGTCTCGGCCTCTTACATCAGCCACGCGCTGGACACAGGTACAAAGTGTGATATTATGTTAGAATGTGCTAGTTAGAATGTTAGTCAAACTATTCATTCATTCATTTATTTATTTATTTATTTATTCATTCATTGACTTATTTTCACATACAAGTGAAATACAAGTTTGATGAAAATTAAATGTTTAAAAAAAAAAAAAAAAGATGCATGGGAGAAGAGAAAATGCGTTTGCTAGTCCGTGTCTACTTTATGTAAAGTCTGTGTGTATGCTGTATTACTACAGCAGAGATCACAGGTGATTCTGAGAACACAGAAGAGGACAGGGCTGGGTATGGAGTAGCTATATGTAGGAACATATTGCATGGCACATGAAACCGTGTGCAGGCTTATAGCTTACAGCTTCTGGCTTTGGACAAGATATTACCACAGTACGACCACACCGTATTCATGGTCTGTCCAAGCTCCGGACCTAAGGACTTAAATGAATCGACCAGATTTTTGTGTGGAGCATTCAACTGCCTTTTCTTTTTTTTCTTTTCCTCTCTTTTCTTTTCTTTTGCTTTTTTTTTTAAACGTTGGCCTTTACAAAATCCAATTGCTCAGAAAACGAAGCCAGTTTCGTAACAGCAAATTTAAAAACACTAAGTATTTGAGATGGAGACGGAGACAGAGGGATACTCTCTCTCCATTTTGGTATGGTCATCTGGCAAAACAAAAGCCTTTTTCTTTTCGTTACCATCTGATTCCTACTGTCCTAAATCTGTAGCGCCCTTAAAGATGGATCCACTGACCAAACACACACACACACACACACTCATCATAGCCTGACAAGGCCTGTGTATTTTCTAACTTAAGGCCCGCTCCTGTGTGTATGTGTGTGTGTGTGGGGGGGGGGGGGGGGGGGGGGGGGGGGGGACATCTCTTGACATTACTGTGTTGCATCCCTGGACTGTGGATTGTGAAAGTCACTTCTTTTCAGAGTCACAACCAGCCCGAAGGGGTATTACCACACTTAAGTTAAAGTTCCGAGAACCACCCCAAACGTCTGTGCCAACAGCGGAGCTGCTTGATTAGGAAAAATATTCCACTGTCATGTAGGCAATTTGACGGATGGGCACGATTTCAAAACATTCAGACGCTGTAATGTTTTTGAAAACTCTTCTAATTCACAGGTGTGAGTAGAAGAGAGACGTGTTTAAGAGAGACTTTTGTGTCCTGCATGTTTAACAGTTGCTCTGTTGTCACACTGAATCATTTCCCTGCAGACTGCTCTGCTACTCTATTACTCCACCAGTTTAGAAACAAAAACACATCATTGGTCTAAAGTCTTAAATGAAGCTTGTGGTTTAGGACCCTCAAAGGCAAGCTATTGCCCTTGTTTTGACACAGAGAGAGAGAGAGAGAGAGAGAGAGAGAAGGAGTGTTTTTCTTTGTGGTACAAGTCTCTCTCATTTTTTTTTTTTTTTTGAGAATGTGGTTAACTCAGAACATTTCATTCTGGTCAAGTGTAGCAGAACAAAGGTCGCCAGCATGAGGTCTGGGATTTGAGGTAAATCCTGGGGACCCTGGTCCCACCGTGGGTCGGTCACGACCGGGGCTCTGAGGATCAGGCCTTGCCGTGATCCAGCGCTGACATGTGTCATACTTGTAATTTGGGGCTGGGAGGTGGGGGAGGGGTGTCTGGATTACATAACCTGAAACCTACTGCGGGGGGGGGGGGGGGGGGGGGGGGGGGGGGGGAGGGCTGCTGAGGTGTTACAGTTTAAGTTTGCGTAGCTGCTGCAAGTTTGTTCTGCGTCTCAGACAAGAGCCAGGAGCAATACATGTTGGACAGAATATGTGTTTGACTAATTTTCTTAGAGGTGTTTTCTTTGTGCCATCAGAAGGTGTGAAAAATGAAGATTGTGTTATGGTTGTGTTATACAACACATTAACATACCGCTGTGTGAGGGAAAGAAAAACACCTCTACTGACAATTACCTGAAACCACATGATCTTTTCACGTCAGACCAGATCCTCAAGCTACGACGGGATCAAACGTGACAGAGGTCAAGGGTTCTACTTGACACAGTGTTACGCAACACCTTTCTTCGCCTTTCACCTTTCAACCTGGGCGTTCCCCCAGACGATGTGATGTACAGCCAAGACGAAAAAAACCCCCCCAGAAAAACACAGACACACACAAGTTAATCGAGAAACAGATTATTCCAGACGACGCACGAGTTTGACACGTTTATATTTGCTTTCGTTGCGGATGTTGAAAAAGCTCTCATAAATGTGCCAAAGTATTTCATAAAAGTATTATGGCAATATGACTGTAAACAAATTTACCAACTGAATGAACCACACTGTTTTTACAAGGTAATTACAGACCAGATTTACTTAGTTTATTTAGTTAAGCTCTATGATCCTAAGAGGCAGGACACAGTTATATATAGACATTTTTTTTCCACAATATTCGCACGATACGGTTCTGTCTCTTCTCTGCCTTTGAGTCGGGGGAGGGGACACATCCACCCGCACTCCTTGGCGTACAGAGGAAAACGAAAGCCTGTGCCAAATGAGAAGGAAAAGACTACCTGTCCTCTATTTTTCCCCGCTGGTTTGTTTTCAAAGCAAAAGGTTTCGGAAATGGGGGCTTTCGTGTCAGCAGCTGACGGGTCATGAGCGTCGCTGTGACAGAAGGAATGGTGCACGGCCCTTCTGTACACGAGGGGCCTCGTGACCGTCACGACCTCGCACGCCCGAAAACGACGGCACCCCGCTGCGTCTCTCTCTCTCTCTCTCTCACTCCCTCTCTGACCCACCTGTCAGTTCCCATCTGTACTCTAACATTGGTACTAACGTCTGTACTCTATCTCATCTCTGACCCATCTGTCAGTTCTTGTCTGTACTCTAACATTGGTACTAACATCTGTACTCTAACTCATCTCTGACCCATCTGTCAGTTCTTGTCTGTACTCTAATTCATCTCCAGAATATCAAAACTTCCATCTCTCAGACAAGTGACTGCTAAAGAAAAACACAAAACAAAACAATTATTAATTTAAGTATAACAACAAGACGGACTGTACGGTTGAACGTTTTGACTTTTGAGGGGTTTTTAATGTGAAAAGAAGCTGCCCTAAAGCCTTACTGTTTTGTGGGTTAAGAGCATACTTTGTGTGTGCACTGTCTTGCACGCTGTCTAGTCGTGCTGGTGAGTGAAGCATTTATGAAGTCTGTCGAAACGGAGACTGACACCTCTGCGTAGTCTGCATGGGGAAACCCCAACTACAGCCTCAGGCTTTGGGTGACATTTTTTTTGGGAGCCAGTATGTGATAGTGCGTGTGTGCGTGTGTGTGCGTGTGTATGCGTGTGTGTGTGTGTGTGTGTGTGTGTGCGTGTGCGTGTGCGTGCATGCGTGTGTATGTGTGTTTGTGTGCGTGCGTGCATGTGTATGTATATTTGTGTTTGTGTGTGTGTGTGTGTGTGTGCGCGTGTGCGTGCAAAATTTTTGTCAAAATTTGACACACATTTTGGTAGCACTTTATGTAAGCCATCGAATACAAGTAACATGAAAATGATTACAGAATTTATGAAAGTCATTGACCGGTTGGTTATCTAACTGCTTTGTTCCCCAAGTAAAGGCCATAAGCAGATGGCGTAAAGCATTGGTTTGCCGTGCTGATGATAATAACACATTCTATGGACTTACACTGATAACAGATTTAATGGTAAACGACGAATAGCACAAAGTCTTCACAGTATTTTGTTTTGTTTTGTTTTGTTTTTTTTTTAATTGACTTTGGTATGAGAGCCTCTCCACAGAGCTTTCCAAACAAACAGGACGACTGTTGCTCCGCGGCTGTGAATTACACACCATGAGACTGACTGGAAAGTCAAAGCTTTCACAATGTCTTGGAGCTTAATAGCAGCATGCCACCTTCTCCTTGGAGAATCATCTGAAACCTATTTTTTTACAAGTCTGTGACGCCAGTTCGAGTGGTATGATGATGACGGTGGTGGTTGGAGGGGGGGTACGGGGTGCGTGAGAAGGAATAACAAACGTTCGAACTTCCCGCTTTTTAAAAACGGAGTTTGAAAAAAATCCAGCTTAATTCAACCAGAGTTCAGCTTCACTTTCTTTGTTTTTCTTCCTTTCGCATACCTCCGTGAATGCCCAGCTGTTCCAATAATACACTAACCCTCTGTTCTAGTTTTGCCGAAAATGCCTTCCGCTTGCAGGCACTTTCTCTGGATTCTTCAGCAAAGTAAATTTACAGCCCGTTCCTCCAGAGCCTTCGCGTTTATGTAATTGCCTCTGTCACCGGATCATTGTTATGTGAGCGATGTGTTGCGGTTGTAAACCATATGTCTGCTCTAATTCCAAAGGATCTCAGGAAAAAAGGTATGTCTGTAAACAGGGCAGTGGAATTTGGTAAGGAGGTGACCCGGACAATGGGCGCCATGAATAGCACGGTGTGTGTTTTCTAAACGCGGTGTCCGGATATTCACCTCCGCCATGGCGATGTTTGTTGTTTCCTCCTGTTTTATCATCAAAGTTGTTTCCGTATTGGAAAAAAAAAAAAGAGCGAGGTAAAAACAAAGCATCATTTCACTGCCTTTAAGCTCTTTCCACCACTCCACGGCTTTCAGGTTACCAGCCTGACTCCTCCACACTGTGAGTTTGCCCCGGGCCAGGTACCTGTACTCCTGCTCCCTTATTATGCGTTAGAGAGATGACCCTAATTTTCACCTCATGCCTCTCCAGTGGTTTGTTTTTCATATGACCTGGGATTGGCTTTGAATTTTCTGAAAAAAGAAGAATGAACTGTGTTGTTTGGGTTGGGTCAGTGAGCAGGGATGCCAGTTAGCCCAGTCAGGAGAGACTGTACCCATCAGCAGTTTTCCAACCGCCAGTTGGAAGAATTTAGTAACGTTTTCACGGTCCGGCGTTATTTTTAAACCAACCAGACTGCTGAGTTCCCCTTCCTGACCGCAGTCAGGAACAGAATCATGGATGTTCTGACGCAGGACGGGCCCTTTAAAGGAAATCAGTGCATCTCAGGAACATTCAAGGAGGCTTTGATTAAAATAGCATAAAGGAAGGTATCAGATTAATAGGTCATCAGATAACCTTATTTATTTATGGGGTTATGCCTGGGGTTAAAATGCCCACGCTGAAACGGTGAAATGAAAACAAGGCCAGATGAGCCGTGACACGCAGCATAGAAGGTTCTTTACAAACACGTCCGCTCAGAATAGAATCTGCGACGCGCACAAGGATACTTTGCCGTCGACTGGAGATTCGTGTCGACCTTTCCATTCCCACGGTCAAGACGAATTACAAAAGATCCTGTTATGCATTGTGTATGGCTTGCGAAATATTCCGAAACAAGGCGCAGGGAACAACTGTCGCGGTTGAGAAATTGAATTTGAATTTCTGGTGAACTCTGGAATGCACAGACTCTTGGTAGTCCGATGATTTTCTGGGCCTGTGTTACCGTGCTAAACAAAGCGGCAGTAGTGTGTGTGTGTGTGTGTGTGTGTGTGGGGGGGGGGGGGGGGGGACACGCAATGTTTGTGTGGTCTTTGTTTTCCCATCAGTGGTTACATGCTGAAAGAATGACGGTCAACCACAGATGATAGATTAGAAGGAAGAGAATGTTAGGCAGTCCTCCCCTTAGATGCTTGAGGTGTGGAATTATCTAGAGCAAGTTGCTGTGGAGAATCAGTGAGACAGTCGAAAGTTGTCAGACGGTTACATAAGTCCCCACCTTTTTTGGCACCTCTCTCTGTGGTAATAAAGGAGGCATTTCTATTGAAGGACTCATTTAGTCCTCCCTTGGCCATTGAATCTCAGCACATGCTTAAACTAACATTTATGGTCTTCTCATTTCGGAGAAATCATTAAGTATGATATTTCACTGGCAAAAAGTGAGAGAGAGAGAGAGAGAGAGAGAGAGGGCAGTAATCTTTTCACATTAAGTTATATATTTGGAAAGAGACTCAAAGCTCATGAAGACTGCGTGCGATTTACACTGCAAACAGACATAGCTGACAGGGATATATCCACACGCACGCAATGTGTTTTGACCTCCAGCTAATGTTCCTGTCTGTCACTATTTTCCCCCTGGGTTGTATCTGCCCTCAGGCACAGCCAAGTGTCACTGTATCAGTTCTTTAAGTGTTAGGACCTCATGCCCTATACTTTAGGGGAAGGACCTGACTTGAAAGATTCTCTAAGTTCCTCAAGATCGATTCATTCCCAGAATTCCTTCAATCGACAGGACTAATTAAGTCATAAGATGTCATACAGCCATGTGGAGTTCTAAGAACTAAAATAATAATTAACAATCAATGCCAGGTGACCTTCAAAAGCAATTATTGTGGGTTGTAAAGATAAATATTATGCTTTAATTACAGGTGCGGATGTGAAAATTACACAGTGCGATCAGAGAGGGGCTGTCGTTATGTTCCTGTAAGCTTGCCAAGTTATGGGAGACGGTTTGTGTAAGTTGGTCACATATGAATGCGGTATGCCAAGTGAGAGCATGTTTGTCATATGTTATTATGCTGTACAATGTAATCCTGAGTGAGTTAATTTCCCTCCCTCCCTCCATTAAAGGCAAGGATGCTTTTGAACTCTGTGTGTGTGTGTGTGTGTGTGTGTACGTGGGAAAGACAGAGAGAACAGGGTGTTCTGGATGGAGTTAACTGCTAGCCTGCAGTTTAGTGGCCTGTACTGTTCACAGGGAGATGTAACACGTTCGTGTGTGTGTGTGTGAGTGTGTGTGTGCTGAAGCTCTGAGTCAAGTGCTTAGGATGGAGCTTTGCTGAGCGCTTATTCAACGCCTCTGTTTGTTTATGTTTTTTTTTTTTTTTTTCCTTTCTTTTTTATGTAACGACTCGATTCTTGTGTTTATTAAGTGCGGACGAGGAGATGCTGTAGTTTACCAACAGTGGCATACACGGCCTATTCCAGAGCACAAAATGAGGATTTTGCACGGTTTTTAATTGCATTGTCGTCTTATTAGAATGAAAAACACTGTCTGTGGTTTTTTTTTTTTTTTTACAGAAAAAGAAATCTTGCTCAGAAAACTTGCTCAGTGAACAAAGTCCTCTTTCTTACTGCAATGTTAATCATGTTGTGTAACTTGTGTAACTATACGTTAAAAAAGACAGAAATTGCAAAAAAAAAAAAAAAAAAAAAGAAAGAAACAAGAAAAAACCTAAAAGACATAAAGATGGTGTAGTGCATGCATTTTTGGACAGGGAAAGACAAACATTGCGGAGCTTAAGCTGGCAAACATTTCTGCTGTGACTGTCATGTGAATTTCCTGCGTGATGAGTGAGTATTCTGTTGAATATCCATTCGTTCTCTGCATTTCCCTGTGTGTCAGAGCGCAGGCCAAAATCTCCTGTCAAAAAGCTATGACAGACTCTTCTAGAGCCAACAGGTGCTCTTACATTAGTGTGTGTAATGGCTGAAGCTGTCACACAGAGCAAAACAAACCAAATGTAGCCAGACAGGCCAGGAAAGAAATGTCATTTTCTCTCACAACATTACACGGCTGTGGCTAATTTTTTACAAGCGAAGAAAAACAAAAAAAAACCCCAAACCAAAACAGCCAAATATTGGAGTCGTTCTTTATTTGTGTGTTTAATGTGTGATTAAATTAACGTTTTAATTTATGAGAAATGTCAATTCTTGCAGAAGTCAGGAAGTTATGGGCAAATCTGTGCTTGCTTTCCTCTCACAGGATATTACCACCTCACAGAAAAACAACACTCTGCCAAAGCCATTCTATACATATATATATATATATATATCATAACAACACTCTGCCAAAGCCATTCAATACACACATACACACACACACACACACACACACACGCACACATATACCACCTCACAGAAAAACAACACACTCTGCCAAAGTCATTCAATACATATATATATCATAACAACACTCTGCCAAAGCCATCCAATACACACACACACACACACACACACATCACCTCACACAAAAACAACACACTCTGCCAAAGTCATTCAATACATATATATATCATAACAACACTCTGCCAAAGCCATTCTATACACACACACACAAACACACACATGTATATGTGTGTGTGTGTGTGTGTGTGTAAACAAGCAAATGTTGAACTTCAGGTTGGTAAACCGGGACTAGCCTAGAGCAAACTGTAATTTCCTGAATTTCACGTCTTTTTTCATTCAGTTCAAACAAAATGTAATCATGTATCTGAGATTCATAATGAAGCACGAAATCTAGACAACAAAATGTCGACTGCACAGCGCATATGCATTTTTAAAAGATGGCAATTAAGAGAAAAAATCCATGTTTTATCCTCATCAAACATATTTTATAATCTCTGAGGAAATAAAAACCTCCAGGATTGTGCTGACATGCATCACACTTGCCTTTCTGCTTTCAGATATAAAACAATGACATAAATGGTATAAAATGATTTTTTGAATAACACTCTGAGCTGACAGCCCTGTGCCCGGAGGCACACAGCACAATAACATTCCCAGCTGTTGCTAGGGACCAGGGTAATGTACCAGGAGACAAAGTATACACGCAAAGGGCCTGACTAAGTACACCAAAACTCACACAGACAAACACACACACACATACGCGCGCACACACACACACACATACACACACACACACACACACACACACATACACATACAAAGACACACACACACACACACACACTCTCACACATGCACACACACACACACACATACACACGCATGCAGTATTGGTATGAAAATATGCCAAAAAGCCTTTAAGGAAGATAATATATGTACATGGTATATCTGCATGCACACAGCCCTCATAACATAGTCACTCCAGTCTGTGAAAGCAAGAATTTTGTTTTGAATCTGTCTCTTCACATCAATAGAAATGACATGTATGAATGCCTGAACTGGTTCACTTTGCACTGGTCCAGTTTGCCCAACTCCTGTCACTGTCACAAGCCTTTCACAGACTGCCTCTCAGAACATTATATTTGATCAGTCAAGCAAAGTGCACGCCTAAATGTCCTCAAATAAAAAATATATTGACACAGCCACAGTGTCTAATCATTAATGAGGTTGATTTGTGTGTGTGTGTCTGTGTGTGTGTGGGTGTGCGTGTGTGTGTGTGTGTGTGTTTGTGTGTCTATCTGTCTGGTGATGTGGTCAATGCTCTTGTCCACTGTCTCTGGATGCCACCCAGGGCGGGCACTATTCCACTGCCTGAACATTCAGTTCTAAAGGAGCGGAGTGCCTTGGCAGCTAGCCCGCAGTAAGCCAGCGGAATCAGATTAGCACAAACATGGTGTGACTCCGCTAATGCAGCGAAGACTCATCTCTGACTCACTGCAACAATTCAGCCCATATCACCATGATAAATACGCCTATACTGACCCACACCCCACACGCGCGCACACACGCACGCACGCACACACACGCACACGCACGCAAGCATTGAACTGTTTAGTACTCAAATCCTTATATAATAGCAAATGAATAAAAGCTCTCAGACTGTGTCTGACGTTCTGATCCAGCCCATTCATTTGGGTGGACAAAGAGTGGGTTGCCATGGCGAAGGCAATTAAAAATCTGCCAAAGAGGTCATAGAGCATGGGCGAGGCCTTAGATGTTGAATATTCCAGTGTATAAATGTCAACCAGCAAAAAAAAATCCTTGAGAGAACAAAACGCTCCTCGGCCAGACGTTATGCAACTGCGAATCGTAACGAGGTTTGAGACGTCTCCCTGCGCGCACTTTCATCTGTCAGGGGACATGCTGCAGGGTGAAAAGGATCAGCACAAATCTGAGACTATTTTGACAGCTCACTTAATGAATTGCCGTTTCTGACACCATTTTAAGAACTTTAACAGCGTGCTTGGCGTGTTGGTATGCAGGAAGAATCCAATTGCCCCAGTGCATGGATATATCCAGCAGCAACCCCCATATGTACAAATGAGCTCTTGACTGCACACAGAAAACTGCTCCGCTTTCATGCACATGCGTAGAGTTATTGCCTCGCTCTGATCCGGTCCACACACTGGCCTTATCATTCAGCTGAGAATGGAGTGAAAAGTTATGATTAATCCACTGTGATATTTACAGTCTAATTAACCTGATCTGACAACATGTAAATGCATTGGCTCTCAGCTTGGATTTTTGCACTGGAGAAATTAGGCCATTCATTAGAACATGTGACATGAGACGCACGCGTGTGCACACACACACGCGCGCGCGCGCAAATGCACTCACATGCACACGTATGCACGTACACACACACACACACACACACACACACACACACACACACAGGATTAAGGGTGTAGACCTCCCTGTCTGCTGCCATTGGTTTCCCATAAGACTTTTGCTGTGAGACACAGAGCCTTGGTGTGGTTTGTGCCTCTGGATGGGCAGAGAGGAACATGTTGCCATTACACAACAGGGTGCTGAACACACACACACACACACACACACACCACACACACACACACACACACACACACACACACACATACACATCACACACACACACACACACACACGAGCAGCACCGTACCAGAGTGCCATCAGTGACAGCTGTGTTCACATTGATCCGTTAGCGCATGTGAGTGGGTGAGGCATGAGACCAGGAGAAACACACTGTCCTAGTTTGACAGACGCTGCCTCTGTTTGGCCCTGCTTCATATTTGAGACCTTTCTCATGAAACCCTCATGTCTCAGAGCGCTGCCCTGCATGACACACACACACATGCACACGCACACACACGCGCACACACACACACACACACACACACACACACACACAAATGGATACATGTACGGATACGCGTGCACACACACACATGCACACACACAGACACAAACACACACACTCTCTCTCTCACACACACACACACTCTCACTCTCACACACACTCACTCTCACACACACACATGCATACATGTACGGATACGCGTGCACACACACTCTCACACACACACACACACAGAAGCGGAGATTCACACTCGGTCATAGTGAGATTGATGAGGTTGGTGAATATCTGTGGTATGCAGTCCAAAAAGAGCTGGGCTGTTTGTGTAAAGCAAAGCTCAGATCAGCTCTGTGAAAAGCCTATCAGATTACCCTTCTTTAAACATGCTCTCAAGGACTGTTGTCATTGGCAGACGAGACTTGTTTGTTGAGAGACATGTTGTTTGTGTGCATGAACACATGAACTTAAGGCAAATGAGTGTGTGAGATGAGCGTCTCGACATTTTAACCAATCTGTTCACAGAGAGACGAGACACATTAAAGGAATGATGCAGGAAATGGGAAAGGTGTTCACGTCCTCCCGAGCTCAAGGCTGATTACAAACACAAAACGATAGAAACTCCCTGTCTTGTCAGATGTGTTTTGTAGCTCATTTCTGCGACCTCTACATTTTTCTGGAGCTTTTAAGGTCAGGCCAAGGAATCTGTGAGGTCCACAGGACGGTGGGTCACAGAGACCAAGCTTTCTGAAAGTAGAGCAGGGGGCAGGGGCTTGGGTCAGGGGGTTGGTTATGTAACGCAGGAGTCTGGCTAATGGAGCAGGGAGGAAGAGCCAGGGCTCCGGTGCACGGCGGAGGAAAAAGACTGCAGGGCATGCAGAGCAGACAGAACACACACACACACACACACACGCACACACACACATGCACACTCACACACACGCACACGCACGCACACACACACACGCAAACACGCACGCTCACACACACGCACGTGCACACACACACAAACACACATGCACACACGCACACACACACAGACACACACACACACACACACACACACGCACGCAGACGCACACACACACACACACACACACACACACACACAGACACACATATACACACACGCACGCACACGCACACACACACACAGACACACACACACACACACAGAGCTAAAGAAAACACTCTTTACATTTATTATAATGGACTTACTGGCACACCCATAAAGACATGGGAATTGGTCTTGTGTCCTTGTTTTCCATATTCATGTCCAAATATAAACAAATATGGAAAAAAGGGGGTTTTTTTTTCCGTGTGTTTTTGTTTTTTGCCTCTGAGGCAGCCATCAAGGGACTGAACACTGTTCTCACTGAACGCTGCTCCTGATTAGCCTAACGGAAAGAGGGTGAAACTGAAACCAGTCTGAGCTCCCTCACCTTGCTTGGGTTTCACCAGAACGAAAAGTCGAAAGCCCGTGGGTTAGAGCAACTCTGTGTACTGTTCTGTGCAGAGGGATTCCAACTGATTTATGGCTTGGGAATTGTAATAAAAATGCATACAGAGTTGAGTTGAGCATATAGACACACCCACTGTAATGTTTTAAAATAGAAGGCGGTTCGTTTATACTTTATGTCATCATAATGCTGATTGTCAGTCTGAGAGTATGCTTCTGTGGGTCAAGCCATCTGACCCCATTACAGAAAGACCCGAACATACCGCTCTCTCCCCCTCGGGACCTCAGACACACTACACGGCCCCTAAGAACGACACAACTGCTACACACAACACGGCCCATAATAACTGAACTGCTACACACTACACAGCCCATAATAACTAAACTGCTACTCACTACACAGCCCATAATAACTGAACTGCTACACACTACACAACCCATAATAACTGAACTGCTACACACAACACGGCCCATAATAACTAAACTGCTACACACTACACAGCCCATAATAACTGAACTGCTACACACAACACAGCCCATAATAACTGAACTGCTACACACAACACAGCCCATAATAACTGAACTGCTACACACTACACAGCCCATAATAACTAAACTGCTACACACTACACAGCCCATAATAACTGAACTGCTACACACAACACAGCCCATAATAACTGAACTGCTACACACTACACAACCCATAATAACTGAACTGCTACACACTACACAGCCCATAATAACTAAACTGCTACACACTACACAGCCCATAATAACTAAACTGCTACACACAACACAGCCCATAATAACTAAACTGCTACACACTACACAGCCCATAATAACTAAACTGCTACACACAACACAGCCCATAATAACTAAACTGCTACACACTACACAACCCATAATAACTAAACTGCTACTCACTACACAGCCCATAATAACTGAACTGCTACACACTACACAGCCCATAATAACTGAACTGCTACACACTACACAGCCCATAATAACTAAACTGCTACACACAACACAGCCCATAATAACTGAACTGCTACACACTACACAGCCCATAATAACTGAACTGCTACACACTACACAGCCCATAATAACTGAACTGCTACACACAACACAGCCCATAATAACTGAACTGCTACACACTACACAGCCCATAATAACTAAACTGCTACACACAACACAGCCCATAATAACTGAACTGCTACACACTACACGGCCCATAATAACTGAACTGCTACACACAACACAGCCCATAATAACTGAACTGCTACACACTACACAGCCCATAATAACTGAACTGCTACACACTACACAACCCATAATAACTAAACTGCTACACACTACACAGCCCATAATAACTGAACTGCTACACACAACACAGCCCATAATAACTGAACTGCTACACACTACACAGCCCATAATAACTGAACTGCTACACACTACACAACCCATAATAACTAAACTGCTACACACTACACAGCCCATAATAACTGAACTGCTACACACAACACAGCCCATAATAACTAAACTGCTACATGTCAAATGGAGGAATGAAAGAAAGCAGGCAGTAGCTTGAGGACTTTTAAGACTTTTTTTATCAAGATGTACACTGTTCTGACATGCGGGAATTTAGCAGGAAATATATATATATATATAAAAATGTATATATATATATATATTTGTATATGTGTGTGTGTGTGTGTATGTATATCAGTATACACACACACACACACATATATGTGTACACCTCACAGTGAAAAGAGTACTTTCAGTTACCCAGCAGGGTTGAGTCATCCAGAGCAACTGCAGTCAGTTGTCTCTGACGACAGACATTGTCTCTCCTCTTCTTTTCTGAAGAAATACAACACACTCGAGGGCAGTGCTATTCATTTTTTTAATTTGGCTGCCGACACACAGCTCTGGTGTGATTTAGAACGATAATTTGTGAGATAATCCCAAGAGCGCTAAAACCCAGGGTGTTACGGAGCTTCGTGCTTTGCTCCAGCGAACACTGGTGAACCACCACGTGGGGGGTTCAAACCCAACACCTTCTGGTGACCAACACGCTTCCCATATCTCGGCATCTTCACCGCGATTTGACTTTATCTGCCGCTGTGTAGGCACCCAGCTGCCACAGACCAGTGCTGAGAGAGAGAAGATGAAGGAATCCTGGTTGTCTCAGCCACCAATGGAATTTTCCATCATGGACTCTTGGTTCCAAGCAGTATGTGTGGGGTAGAGCTAACCTGGAGTCTCAGTTGTTTGTTTGTTATTTTTTTTATTGTACTTGAAAGGTTTAAGGTCCTGTTTGATAGTAAAGGCCAAATATGATCCACCCAACGCGAGTTCCAGGAGGCTTTATGAAAGTTGTACAGAAAAAATCCTCACAGATTTAAGACAGAGCTCATGCGGCCTTTCACTAGAAACAGCTGCCCTTTTCCTCTTCTTCTCCTTCTCTCTTTCGGACTGCATGGAGAGAAGAAAATACCTTTCCCATGAATGGATTTGACAAATCTGGAACTTTGTGCCTTACATAACTAAGGAAACTATATTGTTGAAACTGTCCTCTATAAGCCAGCTGGGCTGCATAGCTTGATCCCAGAAAGCAGAAACCTGAGAACTCTGTGTTTATGAACTTGGCTAGTTTTCTTAACTGCATTGCATGTCTGACAAAGCAAACTTTAAACAAACTTTTTTAAAATTTTTTTTTATTTTAATGTTGCCATCTGCAATGGCTTAAACCAGGAATTCTCCTGTAATTAAACTGAAAGCACACTGAAACTGTACAAACCCTGACAGGTCAAGGATTTTGGTAGAAGGGAAGAGAAACACCAATATTTAACTAAGGTCTTCAGTATCTCTTTTCCAGCACTTTCCATTTTGGGCAGGATATGCAAATATCCTGACTTTCTAAGCCAATCAGAATGGAGAAGAGTATACAGGCGGGTTAGGGCAGTGAGTTACATAAGAGTTCAAACAAACATCAGAGGGAGAGACAGAGAGAGAGAGAGAGAGAGAGAGAGAGAGAGAAAGAGCGGGAGAAAGAGAGAGAGAGACAGACAAACAGAGAGGGAGAAAGAAAGAGAGAGACGTCTGGAGCTGCAGACGGCCACTCTGCAGGTATCAAACCGGGAAGAGCTTACACCAGAGCAGTCAAAGACATCTGTCTCTTTAGATCACCCCACATGCAACCTAGAAAACAGACACAAAGGGAGAGTTTCATTTGTGTAAACATGCCCAGGCCTGATTTGTTTACAGCAACGAAAGACGGTTACACAGACGCACGCGTCTCTCAACGCACTAATTAACCTTCACTTGAACTTAAGCCCTTAGCCCCAGGCAATACTGATTCACCAAGGGCACCAGTAACTCCACACATTCCATGCAACTGAAAGTGTTCACAAATATGAGGCACTTCTGAAGCATCAGGCTGATCGTAGACCAACATAGTAAATATTTATTGTTTGGAGTGGAATAGCAGACATTCTTGTTCTAATTTGCCACACGTCGAAGACGCGGAGAGACAGATTGAGTTAAAGAGTGTGAGGGCCGGTGTGTGTTGATGAGCAGTGAAATCAGAGAAAGTCATGAAGAAAACATCTCAGTCTGGGCACATGATGACGATGACGTGCAGACTCTTTCATACAATACTACACTCACCCGCCTGCTACCCGCCACGCTTGGCCATTGTTCCAGGCTTTTCCATGATATCACCGTTTTTTTTTGTGTGTTTCTTTCTTCGAACCGAAGCTCGTGCAGATGGTCGTCTGTGTGTATATGTTTTTTCCGCTGTAGAAACACCAGACTGAAAACAACTTCTCTGACCCCTCCCAGTCTTCTTCTGTTAGCTGGCAGAGCGACTACAAAATTTAAAAAAAATAAAAAAAACAAACAAAAAACAAAACGTTTATTAGTGAACTTCAAGCAGTTTGATCATGATTTGCATTTTATTAATATTTGGTGTTTTATGAAGATTGTGCTCTAGGTTTTGGATCAGAAGTGAGTGACTGTCAAGAGCTTCTGTGCACGTTGGAATGGTTTTTTTCTCTTCTTCTGTACCCTCATGGATATTTTGTTTTTCAGCTTGCAGCCTCAATACTAAAATTATTCTTAAATCCCTGAGTGTGGTGGTCTTTATTTACATTTGTTTTACGTGCACTGGACTACAAACAGAAGCTAGAGAAGAGAACCTCGCACTGTTCCGAACTGCCTGCAAACGGACCAGAGCTCACACAGCTGAGTTGGCAGCTAACAAAAAAAAAAAAAAAACCCTCCAGACTATCACACCTTGCATTTTTCCTTTCTTTTCTCTTTTTTCCTCCTCCAGTGAAAGCAGGAAAGACTTGCTCAGACCTTTTCCTTCCAACTGTCAGCACTCCGGTCATTTAGAGAGGGGGTGGGTCAGCCCTCATGCTGGGAAGTGCAGTTACCCAGGGCCACATCTGCCCCCCCCCGATGGACTTTTAGGAGAAGGAGTGTTTGAAAGCGAACACTGCGTCTGACTACTTTCGTCAGGTCTGCTAATTACATTTATGATGTGACACACTGACCAAATTGAATGACCTAGTTTGGGGGGAGAGAGAGAGAGAGAGTGTCACATGCTCTGAGTACCAAGCTCATAAACACAAACATTCCTTTGATCAACGATGTACAACCATGTCTCATGCGTGATTACTAATATATAATTCTTCTAAAGGAATTCTCGGCCTTGTAAATCCTTTTGTGTGTATGCAGTGACTACATGCAAATAGGTTAAGGTTTCAAATCTCTTCTGACTCTTTGTTCTGGCTGGCCTGGCTTTCGGTGCATGGCACACTGCCTAATGTCAGTCAATACTTTTCCCGACAGAGAGGAACACAACAGAAAACAAAATGCCTTTTGAATTATACCACTGCTGAGTGTCCATAAATACTTATAAAGCCATAATTCTGACATGAACTGTGTCTGCACAATTAGCTCCCAAATAAAATTGAGTAAATGCACTTAAAACGCGTTTTAAAAAATGATTATTATTATTGTTGTGTTTGTGAAACAGTTATTAAAAATAACCTTCACAAAAAGGAACTTCCTGGGGCGCGCACACACAGACACACATGCAGGAACATGCACAAGTACACTCACTAACTTAGGCACGTACACGCACAAACACAGCAGCCAAAGGACTCAATAAGACAAATAGATGAGTAAGCAACTTAGTAAGTATTATGTATTGGCCACAGGATGTAATGAATAAAGACCCTTCTTTGACATTTAGTTAAATTTAAACGTCCTTCGCCTGATTTCCTCATCGATACTGGAACGGACTACATTAACCTCTTGATCTGTGATACGTGTAAGCTTTGAAAGGAACACGTTCTGTTTGTCTGGACTCTACCCGCGGTAAGCAGTGCCAGCCGCTAGCCCGTCCTTCCCTTGTGTTTATATTGGCAGTGGCTTTACAGCTACAAGGTATTCACAGCGCTGTGGACTGGTCATGTTCGGTTGTCTCTCTGCGTAAGCGCGGCTATCACAACTTACTTATTTATCAACAGTTCTGCATGTGTCAGCAAGGCAATTGTGCCGTCAGCTATACAAACGTCATTGTGTCTGTTAAAAGGCACTTTTTTTCAACCGCGCAACAACAATACGCAAGCTGCGCGCACATGCCCAGATTTCATAAACACTAGCATTGCATTAGCTACGTCGAACATGAAGTCAAGACTTAAACACTGTAGCAGGATCGCGAACAGCCTGGCAATGTGTCAGGTTATACAACGCGTTGGCCTATGCTGGTGCATTTACCGGTACAAAAGTGAATACTCATCAAATGTGACATTACAAAGAATCAGTTACACACTGAGTACGTGCCAGGGGAAAGTCCCAGGTGTGGTACTTAAGCATTCATGAAAAACTTTCACCAGTTAGGACACATGCCACAGACATTTCTGACTTTATGCTTTGTAAAGTTATAGAAATATATCTATTTATATAAACATGTAAATGACTGTAAACTTTTTTTTATAAGTCAGAATGCATTCTGGAATATTGCCTTTTTCTTACTGTGTTTCAAAAGGCAATGTAGTCTAGTGCTTTATGCTGTAGATAGCACCTGTATAAAGTTGATAATTTATTTTCAGTTGGATATTTATCAAAATATTAATCTCATGTTGTGTTTTCTCACGCTTTAGCAAAGCAACAGATGTGTGGCTGACAGCAGGGCTGCTATAATTTGTTTTTGTTATCGGTTTGATAGAGCAATGGGAAATTTGCAAAGCCATCGATTTTTCTGCTCAAGTTCATGGGAGAGGTGAATCAATCAGCTCTGTTTTAAACGTTGCCAGCCAAAAACAACAAGCTGATGCTTCCAGGTATGTTTGTGTGTTTGTCCAAGTGGACAGCCACACTGCCACAGTCTCTGGCATGATGCAACACGTGAACTTTGTGACCAGTAAGAACCTCCTGGTGCTTGTGGTGTTAGGAAGGCTGCTTACTCTCTGATATAACCGCAGTTCTGCTGACTTGGTACCCTCAAAAAAAAAAAAAAAAGAATTCCCATAAGACCTTGCAGCGGGAGGTCTTGAAGCCCACCAACCTCAAAACGCTACGGGGACGGCAGCGTCCACCTACATCTGGAGCGGACGAATAGCAGCATAACTAAGCAAAACTTTGCCTTGGGCATCACACAGAGGGAATCAATTGTCCCCGACTGCTTCAAGGCTCGTTGTGTGTTTTCACAGCTGCACTGTGCTCCGCCGAAAAAGTCCTCACTAGGGTTCATATCAGATCTAATGAATTCAATTTAAAGTGATATCATTACATAAGTAGACATCTGCTCAGACCTTATTTGTTTATTTGTCAGATTTCATGTTCTTTTTTTTTTTTAAAAAAAAGAGGGTCATTTTAATTTACGACGTTACATTCAGTACATAGCGCACAGTGTACGGTTAACCACTGACAGTGAGGACAGTTGGCCAGTACCAGAGGGAGGCAACTTGCAATCTGCAGTTAAAACTCGAGGGCTAATTCCTCCTGTGATAGGCATCTGTGCGTAGCTGGATTTGGATCTGTGGTCAGGGTCTGACCCAGATCCTCCTGGGAAAGAGGCTGGGAAAAGATTACACAGGCCTGCTGGACCCGATTCCTGTAAGCTTTGGGCCGGCCTAGCGTGGATAATGTATTCGGCCACATCAGTTGCTCCGTTAGTAGGACAGCACATGGTGAAGTACATTTTCTATTTTGACCAGACGCTCCTTACCCACCAGTTAGTTTCAGTTGCAGCCTCTGTTTATTTGCCTGCAGTCGCTGTTGCCATGGCGAGAGAACTGTGGGAAGAGATTATGTAAATAGAACGGGTGAGACAAAGAGAGATGGTGTTGAAGGGGAAATTAAGAGTCAGCGCTCAGTGAGTCAGCCTGACTGTTTCAGATTGCAGTGCTGTGATAGGGTTCCTCTCTAATGCATTTCAGGAGATCACTATGTAATAACTCTGCACCATGTGATCCTGCATAGGGGTTCTAGAATGTTTGTCAACTAGAGTGATCCACTGTAACTATGGCAATATCGAAACTATTATGGTGGAATTACCTCGACGTTCGGTTTTGAGACATCTTTGCGGTTTCGAGACATGAATGACGTTTTATCTTTAGATCTTGACTTTGAAAAGCAGATAAGAAACCAAACAAACAAACGACACGAAACACTCATCATAGTCATCGCTGGGGCAGGAGTGATGGCTGTACATTTTTCTCTCATGTCTAATGTGGCTGTGTTCTAACTGGCAGCAGGTAGAGAGAGCACTGTCATACTTTCACAAGCTCATTCCCCAAGGGAAGCTCGGTCAGCCTAAACCAAGTCCTCAGACGGCAAAGCCATCGTAGCCATGGCGTTGACCTCTGCCGAGAACAGGCGGAATGCTCGGGGAGCGCTGACAGACGATCCTAATTCCTGTTGGGAGGTAGCGGCCCAGGGCCCTTTAGCCCGAACATAAACACACAATTCCCCACCTGAGTCTGGAAGGGCTGCAAGTACTTTTATGGTACCATGTTAATGGGGTGATTCAAGAACAAGAAAGACAGCCATTTTGAAAATGCTAGCTGGTGTAGGGACAGCATTCTCACATTGTTTACGACATTGTTAAGGGCTTGCTAATGTCTTTTCCACGCATCTGGTCAGCCCCTTTCCATGAGCTCCTTTCTAAGGTAAGAGGTGAACTGTTTCCATGGTGGCAGACGAATGAACACTGGGAACCCTCTGGATGGGAAAATGCACAATGCTTATTTTGCTTAGCGTTGTGTGTTCTCCGTATGTGTTAAAGACAACAAGAGGACTCAAGCAGCGTATGAATGTAAAACACAAACATTGTACTAACTAACTAAAACACAATTAAAAAAACAAAGAGAGAGAGAGAGAGAGGGAGAGAGAGAGAGAAAAGACTTTGAACAGATTTACGCACAAGGCACTGAACACCTGACTATTCCCTTGTGTTGTTGAATTGATTCTATCCCGTTATTGACACACTTCAGAACAACACACCATCTCTGTGCATAAGACATAGGCCTACGCATATTAGACAAGTATTCACATTTGCGGTTAACATTACATAAAGTGTAAAATAGACCCTCTAACTGTCTCAGAGAAGCTCAGGAGCTGCCTCAGGACAAGGAGCCGTTTGTGTTGGCCGCGAGGAGAAAGTTATGACCTCAAAAACGTAAAGAGGACGGAACATTACATAAAAGATGTACTGTAGATGTCTCATGTCTTATGGTGTGACGCAGTCCTCTGGCTGTAAGGACTTTTAACCTGTGACATGTGATGACTGCATGCTAAGGCTGAAGAGGCATTCAGAAACCTTACACGTCGACCAGACCTCAGGGTTCGACCTGCATCATCTCCTATTGCTCTTTTCATTACATGCCATACAGTTAGACTCAGCTCATAAGTCTAAAACAGAGCATGACTGTCTTGTGTGTGTGTGTGTGTGTGTGTGCGCGCGATGGTGATCGACTGCTTATCAGATGAGACTGATGCCACAATCTTCCCATAAGTGCTTGCACGCTGCCGGCACAAAGCGTCACTTTCGGTGTTCCAGCTCTAGCTAAGAGATACTTCTGGGAGTCGACGCACGAGGTAATATAGCAGATGACAAATAGATGTTGAAACAGAAAAGGTGTGGAACGTGTTGTTCAGAGTGTTTGTTCTCTGCTCAGAGCCCGAAGAACGATCAGGAGAAGCGTCTGCTGAGGATCAGGATCCTGTGTGCGAGGCCAGGCAGTGCCAGCAGTGTACAGTCACCATAAACAGACACAACATACTTTTGCACTGAACTCAGTTCTTCATCTTTGCTGTTTAATTATCATGTCATCGGTGTAATATGTAGTCCTTATTTAGAATGATTATTGTAAATAATTAGCTAAGACACCTTAGACTGCTCAAGCAAACTGACAAACAAGTATAATCGCTAGCTAACCAACTAGCCAAAATCAAAGAACAACAGGAAAGTAGCTGTTCTTGGCCATTCAGTCGGAGTAGACGCTATAACTTGCTCAGTTCACACGAGTAGCATTGTCTAACATCCAAGTAATTTTGGTTATTTTATTCAGTTTCGCAACCATGTCAGTTTTAGAAGGTTTAACCCCTTGAACTCTGTTTTTGGGAATCTGAAGAGCATGACCCAGTAAAAAGCAGGTAATCTCTCACCACTAAAGTCTTAAAACCACATCTGGATATTTCATATGGACCTCAAAAAAACTCTCCTTATTATTCAACCTCCTGCCTCTACGTGTGCGAGTGTTCCGAACAACAGTCTAAAATAACAAAGCTAAAAAGATTTAAGCTCATTTGTCCTGCAGAATCGAGCTGAGATCAAACGTGGCGATTAAAGTGTTCGCTCTCAGCTCCACGTCAAACTCTCAGATTACTGTCTGAACCTGCAGAGAGTTTGAAAACAAGCCCCAGGGTCACTGCCCTAAAATTTATTCATTTATGACCTGGCAGTAATTACTGATTCAGATTAGATCAAGTTTATCGCAATCTTCAGTTTGACATCATCACCTGTACTGTAACCTCAAAACAATATTAATGTGTCTTTGTTCCAGAACCACTTGAGTTTTAATCACAAAAACATGCCAAGTAATAGGGCACTCTGACAACAATGGTCTGAAAACTGGGTCTTGTTTTCAGTTTGCATTGACAAACAAAGAGTAGTCTATTGTGGAGGAACTTAACGTGATATGTGAACAAAGCCTGAATTCCTTGAAGGAGAAAGGTTGAAGGTTTTGATTACACTCTCACCTGAAAAGCGTTTGCAGTGTTTAGATAAATAGTCATAGCTTATGGATTCGCATGTTCACTCTTACATAACCTCCAAGTGTTTGTTCAAGTTAACCACGCGTAAGACAAAGGAATAAAAACAACCAAGCAGCAGGACTTCCATCATATGCCCAGGAATATCAAACCTCTTGGCCATATGAAAAGCTACTGTGGGCTTTTCCTGTTTTGCAGCCCAGTCCTGATGTGTTTACGATCCCAGCCATTGTGATGTCATGGTCTCACAGGAAGTTTGCAATTAGAACGAATTACAGACATCACTACATTTAGATCTGAGCACGCAAACAACTTAAAGCCCTTGAAATTGTACAGATATTCACTGTGCGGCTAAGATGACCCCTAGTAAGCTTGATGGTGAATGTTGACAAGGACGCCCGATTTAGCTCCCGGGATCGTCTGTAAATACCCAGATATCTGACAGACCGTTTGAGAATAATTGCGGCAGCTCCTGAACAGCCCTGCACCATATGGGCCGACTTAGGCTAATGCTAATTGCTATGTGTGTCAGGAGAAACCCCAGCAGGAGGATAGTAATCACATGCTCTGGTGCGCCAATGCCTTAACGCGTATCCAAACAGTTGAGTCCTAATGAAGTACGTCAGGTTAGCCTACTTTGGTTACGGGCCCTTTTTAACTTATGGCCTGGCAGCCCTTAGCTATAAGCTCTCTGTACGCAGCGTCAGCCAATGTCGTAGCCTTTAGCAGCGTGGTTAGGCGCCGCACTCTATAGTTAGATTTGCGGAGAGGCCACAGATGACTGCACTTAGTCTAAATGCACTGATGAGGTTTAACTAGATTTGATTAAATGACCTAAACGCCATTCAGGTTTTTGTCATTGGTTATCAACAGCCGTTTTTCTCTCACATTAACATTTAATCAGCAGCGGGCAGGCTCTTTCGTTCAAAGTGCCTTACAAGAAAAGCACAGCAGACAAGCAGACCATCAGCTTATCATGTCTTCATTGGGGGATGGGTGTGGGTGTGGGTGTGGGGGGAGGGGGGGGCAGCCTATACAAAATACATGGCGATCTGTTTTAATGCTAATGAGTTGTGTCTGGTTGCACGGACAGGGAGGAAACAGCCCCCTATTACATCATCCTTACTTCCAACCTGCAGTGCAATGCCTAATATGACAACATAAATGGAGGATTTGAGTCATAACGAGGCGTGAGCTGTGAGATGTTAATGCGTTGCCCAGCAACCAACATAAACAATCTTCAAGTTGTGATATGAGAAACGCCGTGGTGAAACAGTGACCAGCTAAACCGACGACGGTGGTGTCATATTTAAGCAGTGGGAATTTCAACACTGAAAATCTCTCTCCAGGAGTGTTGCACTTCCTGTTTTTGCATGTTCTCCTTGCTTGGTAAATGCATGACTAGAGAGAACTCGAGCGTTTTAACAGTTCACATCATTGCCACATTAACAATAGTGCTGAGAGAACAAAAGACATTAGACCACTGGAAACCCCCCTCTCCAACACAAGGCAAACAGGACAGAGCAAAAACAAAACGGAACTCCTGAATTTTAACCCCCCAAGTACGTGTGCTCAATGAAAGTGTATTTTCATTGTTTTTGTTTTTTTTTTTAAATTAGAACTCTTAAAGTGTCCCCATGGAGTTAATTAAACATCACACTAACAACAGATTCCATGTAGTTGTTCACGTTCATGTAGTTATTCACGTCTGTCGTACAGTTAGACCCACCAACGACCTGAAGGGCTGTAGTTAGACCTATATTCATGAACAGACCGGCTGGTAAAACTCCCTTAGCTGGGTGAAAAAGGTGTGTGTGTGTGTGTTTGTGTGTGTATGTAACGGGGTGGGGGGGGGGTCTTTCTAGTTGCTTGCATTGTATTGCTCTGTCAGAGAGAACTATTATATGCAGGTCATTCCTGACGGAGAGGAGGATTAAAGCCTCTTCTCACGTGTTTATTTTTTGCTTGTCTTCCATTCCCTCACAACCTGACAGTTCACCCCCTGAAAGCCAGAAGAATGTAACCTGATGAAACCAAAGAACCATCTCAAAATCACTTCCTCGTACTGTTTGGTGTTTAGCCGTGTCCAATTAGTCATCTAATGAAGAGTGTTCGGTTACAGTTCAGAAAAAGTTCAGCCACGAAAATAAGTCCATCCTCACTTTTTCTCACCTTATGTCCTACATTTGTCCTCAAACGTTGGTCACGTTCACATTTTAGGATTGTCATCCAAGGGTTTTTTTTCATGTCTCTCCATTTCCATGGACATGAATGTTTAGGTTTTTTGAACTTGTTTCTGAATAAGGACGGAGCCTTTTAAAAAAAAAGGGGGGGGGGGGGGGTAGCACAGTTGAGGCGTAAGGGGCGTTGGGAGGAAAACAGGGTTACGTGCCTGAACACTTAAAAGGCTGACTGAACACGTGTGAACGTGTTAATCATTCGGAGCTTTGAAAAGGCCATACCACAGCTGCTGCCGGTATGGTTAGTGAAGATGAGGGAGCGTGTCGACCTTCATCACGCGCTTGCTAAAGCGCTCTAGACAGAACTCTTTCAAACGGATGACATTAGCGCGAACGTGACACCACGCCACGCTACACGCTGAGAGACAAAGTCACCTACCAGAGATACCGGGCAAGAATGGTTTTCATTCTCGAACGATGTAAACAAGGCAACGTCAAAAGGTGCTCACGGGACTGTCTCTCCACTGAGCTCTGATATACAGCATAAACCTGTTTAGCCTCTAAGTAAAAGACATTACAAAAAGGTTCTTCCCCCTCTAGTCAGGCACACCTAGCAGGTTGTGTTCTCTAGGTCAGATTCGAGACGCCTTTTGTCCTACTTGTCACGAAAAGACTAGACATGTTTTTTTTTTTTTTTCTTCACAAGATGTTTGTGACTGCCAAGTATCAGTTAAATTATACCAGGAGAGAGGTGAACATGACCACACTTGGAAAGGACACTTTGTTTGTCTCTGGTCTGTCACTTTCGGTTTTGAAATGGGAAGTAATAATAATCGGCAGTTATCTTAACAATGTTATCTGATTATTTTGGGTTCTGCTCAAAGTCACATTTTGGCATGAAAGTACACTGAGTCAGGGCTAGCTTTACTTCAGCAAAACAAGCTTGACAGTGTTTAGGTATTTGGATATCTGTAGCTGCTTTCTGTTACACACGTACGAACGATTAAACAATGACAGGCTGAAAGCTTGGACATGGAAACTATAAAAGCGTTGGCTTTAGTGGATGAGTTACGGAAAACGGTGGGACTACCATGTAAGCCCTGATGAGTAAGACCCGCCTGCCCACACAACTGTGACAGCAGAAGGCTTCCTGAGAGAGAGCGCTATATACTCTACGTACTGTAAGTGGACGTTCGAGTCAAATATTGCTCTACGCGACAGCATGTTTGTGTGCTGAGTCACCGTGCATGTGCGTGGGTAATTGTGATGTGTGATGAGAGTTAAACCAAACCTTGCATCATCTGGACCAAGTTTATTCTATGTATCTATCTAGCTCTAGACGCACCCCAGTGAACAAGACCTCTCTGTTAGCCAGAGAGTGAGGAAAGGGCTTTGCTGTGTGTGATACGAGAGCAGGCATGCCACTGAGTCAGTCCAGGAAGAAGGTCAGACACCATAATGGTGGGTGTAATCCTCTTCAGACGGCAAATGCCTGTCGCCAAATAAAACCAGAGTCAAAGACAGAGTCAAAGCTCGTTAAAATGACCCGCCCTTTTGTCTTTCTTCTGCAGCTTTTTACCCATCAAGTTCATTTGAGTGGGGTTTTTTTTTTTTTTATTATTATTATTTATTTGTTTGTTTTTAAACAGGACCGGTACTGGTCAGTAAAACCAAGGCTTGCATGGCTAGGAGTTTCCTCAGCAGCACGGTCATGTCAGGACAGTGTTTTCTCTCTGTGCTGGCACGGTGTCCATGGCGACGGGCCGTGGCTTCGTAAACAATGAGTTCCGGAAGTAAAACAGGAAGTGGCCCGTCACTGATGATGCACTTTGTGGCGTCCCTCACGTGGAGTGACATGCTGTGTGCTTTTACACTGTTTTCTGTTTTCACATCCTCTCTGATCTAAGAGTAAAGCATTTTACACACTCAAATACAGAACAACTACTAATAAAACCCATCAGGGACTTCTGTGGGCTTGAATTTTGTCTAATGTGGCATCAGATAGAGGCAGCATGATTATTATAAAGTATCGTTTCTTTTTTTTTTTTTTTTTTTTTTGCTGTGAAGTAGTGACACAGTTCAGATTGAGAACAAGAAACAAAAAAAAGAGAGAGAGAGCATCTTTCAGATAATAGTATGCTGAGGGTACCTTGATGCAATGCGTATCTTCTCCTACATAAACACGTAATTTTTATGACTGTGTGCAAATGGGCCCTCCCCTCCCACGGTCTTACTTCAGCTGTAGAATATTCTAGAACGTGAGCACAGGGCAGGAGAGAGGTAGACGTCTACTTTAGCCCTCCCACAAAACGACTACTGCTCACATTTGAAGAGGGGGGGAAAAAAAAAAACCACCAAAAAAAAAAAAAACCCAAACCTCGAGTTGTAGATCTGCGAACCGATTGGCTGACTGTAATGTCATACCACTGCTGACCCCACCCATCTTACATCTTAAAAGCCAAAAGTGAGAGGATTAGTTCATGTCTTTCTAAATTTAGTGTTTTAGGTGGGATTACAGTTAAACTGTCGGTTGAGAGGGTGGTAACTATTCCGAGTTCATTCATTTTTTTTTTTTTTGAGCCACTCAAACTGACCTCTTTTATTCTCCAGCTACACAAGACCAGGGTGGTGACGGGCTAAATAAACAGTCTAATGGGAAAGGAGTTTAAATACTGGCCCCCAACTCCACTGAGTCACTGTTACACATTTCCTCAGACACCTTGCCCCACCCTCTCCGATGAATACTGAGTGTGGACGTTGTCTAATCGGAACACTCTTTGCTGTGAGAAAAAAAAAAAAAAAAAGATCAGAATTGGATATGGAGGCTGTGTCACACAGAAAAAAACACATACATACACACACGCACACGAAGTGGCATCATATGCTAAGAATACCAACAAGTACGTCTAAGTGGAAACCTCACAGACGTGGGTCAGAAACACAGTGGAAATGATCTGAACCAGTGGAATAATAATAATGGTAATAATAATAATAATAATAGTGTTAATAGTAATATGTACTGTTCATGATGAATATGTCTGGAGATGTTGCCTCAAATACCTAGTGTAAAATGTGTCTTGGTGCTTCACTGTGACTCATCAGAAAGGGTAAAGCAACACAAAACTAGAACAGACTGGATCTTCTGAGAGAAAACCTGCGATGAGTTAAGGCCAGTTTGCATGAGTCAGAACATAGTAACCAGGATTTTTGTATCCTAAGGAGAAAAACACACGCTCGCTGAAACTGGCGCTTGCCTTTGTCACAGAGAGCTCACGAAGAGGGAACCCACCCCCCCCCCCCCCCCCCCCCCACCGCCACACACACACACACACAAACACACACACACACACACACACACACACCCCTTTCCGCCCAGTTATATTTGGAACAGGCTACATCATCTCTTTTGCTTTCGGTAGAAACTTGGCTCTGTTCCCTCTAACCCCTGAATATCCAGGGAATCCCGCCCTTCTAGAACATACTTCTCTTCCAGCATGGATCCCTTCTCTCACCACTGTTTCAATGGTAACACAACTGGGAAAAAAAACCCCCAAAAAAACTCTTACTGCCATGGTCTCTCAGAGTGTCTGCGCTCTCCAATCAGTTCTCCTCATTTAGCTGCTCAACTTACAATACACATGGTAAAAGTAAAAAAGGCATTGTCTGTCTGTCAAACGAGTGGAGGCGAGGGAGACAGTTCATACCTAACAATGTTGTTCTTACGCTGTCATTATAACATCCATTGGTTTTTGTTAAACTGAGAATGCAGTTCTTTTGACAGGCTATGTGACTCGTCAGTGAATGATGGAGCACTGATGCGTTGGCTTTGGTTCAACGCGGAGAGGGCTTAAGACAAAACTCCCCAGATAAGAGATCACGGGGACTGGGAAGTCCCAAGCGCTGACTTCACACGGAGACATGAGAGGAAAAAAGGTTTGTAAATCAACTAGAATACCACGACATGTGATCTGACGGTGGATGATATGAAGGTGGGCTGGGTATATGTCATCACGACCCCCTCCCCCCCCCCCACCCCCACCCCACCCCGGTCGTCATATTCTTCGCCTCACAAATCTACTATACTCATTATCCTGGCCAATTACTTTACACCTCACCGTCTCAGCTCGGCCGCCCCATCCTGCCCGATGTGTCAAAACGTCGTGCTAAAAATATACAGCCGATACTCATCAGGTCACGGGAGTCAGCGCGCAGAAGAGCAAGCCACTGACCGATGACAGTTCATATGTGGGTGGCTGAATGTCTGTGGAGGAGAGGGGAAGCGTCAAAGCAACCCAGCCACCGTTTACAGAGCGTCCGATCAGCCAGCGAAAAGCCTGTCTGAGAGCCTGTGCTTTATAGCGTTTCAAATCTTGCTTACTGATTAAGTGAATTGTACCTTGGCATTTGAAAGATGTCCCCTCTGTAGGATCAGAGAGGATTACTTCTGTTACGCACAGACTCAGCCGAGTGCTTGAATGAATGAAGGAAATAAGAACTGCAGGTGACCGTGTCTTTATATGGAAACACAGACCTGCTGACATCTTGTAGACAGGTTAGCTAGTTAGTCCATGACAGCTGACATGCACACATACACACGTACGCACACACACGCACACACACACACACACACACACACTCACACGCACACCTGACCTCTTTTTGGACCCTGAACTCTGAAATGCGGACTTGCAGTGTAAAAGTGTGAGTTCTTCCTGTGGAAACGCTCACAAACTGCTTTTCCGTGACTTGCATATCCTGTGGAGAAGTCTCTCAGATGGACACACCCATTTGCTTTTGGACAAGAGAGAGAGAGAGGGAGAGAGAGAGAGAGAGAGAGAAAGAGAGAGAGAGAGAAAGAGAGAGAGAGAGAGAGAGAGAGAGAGAGAGAGAGAGACGGTTTACTTTCCAATGTCAAACTTAAGGCTTTCCAAAATTGCAGCTCAGCTGTGTCTAAAATTGGAACTTTAAACTAAAACACATCGGGACTGACTGGAGCTGTAAATGGCACAGATTGCTTTTGTTTGGTTGGAGGAATTACACAAAAAGCCCACTACACATATGGTTTCTATATTCCTCCTCTGACAGACTGTTTGGGTTTGTGAGAGCCTAAGTTGTTTTGCATGTCTAAAAAAAAAACAACAACAAAAAAACAAAACATCGACAAAAACAGCAAAAGTGCGTGTAAACATAGCAGAAAACGTACCTCTACTTTGTTCTAATAAATATTTATTATATAAAAATTGGGCAGCCTGGAGGGAAAAACCTGTTTGTATAGATCTGTCCCAGGTTTTCCTGTGTTTTATTTATTTATTTATTTTTAAGGATTTGTTTATTTTATGTCATCATTGAGTGAGTAGCGCTTATGTAAGTGCTAAAAATATGCTCCCTTGATAGAAGGTCCATTACTCCATTAGCGGCTCCTGTTTGCCAAAAGTACAGCTGCATTGTAAATAAATTAATCATTCCTAAGAGTAAAGGCTCTTACAGGGTCTTTGGTGTGAGTGTGTGTTTGGCCAGTATTTGGTAGACTGTCATTCACAGCTAAAGGCACCAAAAAAAAAAAAAAAAAAAAACACTTCCCAAGGACATGGTTGGAACTCCGTCCTACGTGTTCCAACAATGAATCAGTTGCTTTCTTGGACAACTTTATTATCACGCTTATCTTTCTAGGACTTCATCACCAACATTGCTTGAGCAATTAAAATTCTGGATTTATCAAATTCCTTATGCAATCATTTTAATCATTTACTTGAAACGGCCAATATTAAGAGGTTTATACGGAGCTCATGAAACGAAAGGGATTTATGATATATTTTCCAGTTGTGTAATTGAGGGGAAGGACTAAAAAAAGAAAGAAAGAAAGAAAGAAAAAAGAAAAAACCCAGCAGCACCAGCAGAAAGGAATGTATAATTAAAATCCAGACCATGGTGAAAGAAGAATGGAATACATACTCTCCTTCGTTCAAGCTTCACTTCCCTGGGCTTTCGTTTATCCTGGTAGTCTATGTTTTCCAGTCGCAAAAAAAAAGAGTAAAATTCAACTTTTCGCTTTTCATTCATTTCGTTCGACAGCAGTTTGTAACATTTGCATGGATTTTTTTTCTTTTGTCACGACCTCTGTTTCTGTTTCAACGCTGCTTTGAGAAACTAACAAACAAAAAACAAATCTTAACAGAAAAATGTTACCTTTTGAAAAAAAAAAAAAAAAAGAAAAAAGAAAAAAAGAAATGCATATATTAATTGGATGTTCTTTAAAAAAAAACAAAAAAAACAAAACATTTTCATTGAGCTAGACAGCTCTGCAGAAATACTGCTGATACGCCCCCCCCCCCCCCCCCCCCAACACACACACACACACACACACACACACACACACACAACCACCCGCCCCCTCTTACCCCCACCCCTGTTCATCCCAGACGGCGATTTCACATAACAGCCTTCTTTTCCTCATCAGTGTCCAAGTTCTGACGTGAATGGTTGGCAGAGCATGGCCAACATGAAGACGTGGAAAAAAAAAAAGAAATCGGCGTCTGCATCCTATTTGCAGTTCTGTACTTATGGGACGTCGAGCGCTAAATTTAGATCAGAGATTTTGGGCAATAAGACCCACCGACTGTGCTCCTAAATCAAACGCACACCATGGGGATGAAACCATCTAAAAATAAAAGAGATTTGGGATCCATTTGGTCTAAATTTAGGTTTTGGAGTTTGGAGTAAGCAGCATTAAAAACGGAGTGTTTTCCAGGTTAAGCAAATAATAAATTAAAAGAAGAAAAAAAAGAATAATTATGCCAGTGTTACCCTTTGTAAATAATCATCTCTGTTGGGAGACCTGATGGAATCTTACACTGTAAGATGCTGGTGTGAGAGAGAATGTTTGTTAAAAAAAAATCCTTTGAAAACTGAAGCTACTCATTCTGTTGTGGGTGAGCTGACATGTTAGAATAGTGTGAACTGAATAAGTTAGTCGGAGTTTCGTGACAAAAATGGGAAGTTCAGCAGAATTTGCTTGGCAGTAGGAAAGAGCTGGGTGCTCCTGCATGGCTCCCAGTCACTCTGAGACTTGGCAAAAACGGAAGAAACTACTTCAGCTATCTTTGGCGTGTCCCTCACTCCAGATGCAAGTTCAGAGTACGGTCATTGGCACACGCCCAGACGTGGTCCTGTGAAAAACACACACACACACACACACACACATACACACACACACACACGTACAAAAGCTGTCGGAAAAAGGGAGCAGAATGTGTCAAATGCTTGGACTTCTACTGTTCTGCAACTACAAGGCAGCTCTTTGATCCAAATGAAAGAGAGAGAACTCGTAAACTGTCAGTGAAATGAGACTTAAAGAGTCGTGTTTGTTTTGTCTTTTGCTCGGCATAAAGTTCCAGAGACAAACAAACATTTCACAGATGACACGCTTGCTAAAGTATGCCCTGTTTTTCCAAAATACATCAATAAGTAAATACAGAAGACATGATGTAAAGTTGTAACCTTGTGTTCTAGCCTTATACATTACATATATATATATATATATATATATATATATATATATATATATATATATATATATATATATAAAGAAAAGCATCAAATCATGAGTTTAAAACACTTCTTTCATTGATTTCATAGTTAATTAGTTTGCTGTTCACCCTGACTGACTGGTTGAATACAGGTGAGGGAGAAGATTGCAGTACATGCCCTGCAGGCGTGACCGGTGGAGTGCTTCATCCTACACACTGATGCAATAGGAAGAGCTGGTTACTGCAGGTAATGCGATGGCTTTGAATCTTTGTCAGTGCATCTGTTACCTAACATAGATGATCTCATTTCTCCTCTTTTTAATTAGGCAATTAAATCAAAGACAAGCTACAGCACGGTGACTAATAGTGTATTAAGTATTAAGATGTTTTTTGGAATGTTTTTGAAAAGACTGAGCCCTAATTGGTCCTTCAACCAAAATGTATTTATTCTGTCTGACAAGGGATTAAGGAATAAAATGTATGCGCTGATTTCTTTCCCGATTTTTCTAGTTATAGGTAACTTTTTCGCGAGCACTTCGCTGACTCTTTCATTTACTCTCTCCCTCTTTCTCTCTCTCTCTCTCTCTCTCTCTCTCTCTCTCTCTCTCTCTCTCTCTCTCTCTCTCAATAAATTAAAAAGAAAAGGACCTAGTGGTACTTAAATTGTAACTGAGTAAACAGCTAAACACAGCTTAACAGTCTTATGTAAGTCAACAGTCCATGACTGTAATTGTACAGGGTGTGCTTTGGTTGAAATAATAGGACTCATTTTTCTCTTCAGCCCAGAAATGACCATCGTCATTGCAGATGACTGGCTGGCCGTTTCTGAAATGGGACAGCGTGATGGGTATCCCTGCGTCACGTCCAGTAACTGGATTATCGGAGTGGATGCATCACATTTGCGCTGAGGTTCACGGAGTGAAAGATTCCCTGACCCCTTTACATAAAACCCCCTGAAAGAACGCCTAACAAATGCCTAACCAATTCAGCTGGTTTTTACCAGACTGGGCAGATCATTAGATTAGCCAGTGTTCAGATTGAACAGGAGAGAATTTGCACTGCAATCTCAAATCCTGACCTCCACGGCAGCTGGCCTGTGGTTAGGTTTGTATTTTATCTCCTGCATATACCCAAAATGTCCTCAGAAGCGCCGGGGCGAGAAGACACGTAGGTAGCTGAGAAACCGTTCGGAAAAGGGAGAGGAAGGGACAGTCTTCCTCTGTGTTTTTAAATGTGTTTCCTGTCCAAGAGTCACTGAGTAAAGCATCCGGAGAAGGTCATCGTTCCTCCGCCCTCTGACTGGGCAGAATCTCTCCTGGCAGCGTGTCAGGGCTGAGACCACAGAAACACACAGACAGAGCCCTAAACCCATCCAGAGGAAGGCGCGAATCCGCTGGACCAGGGCTGTGTGAACAGAGACTGATGTCATGTGTCAGATTATCAGTTAACCAAGGGAAGGAGAATCGCAGACAGGTTCCGGGTGTGCACTTCTGTTTGTTTTGTGTGGTAGGGGGCTGTACCGTGACGTTGTGCTGGGTTCGTTGCGTGTGATGAAAGGTCTGGCGTATTAACATGCGTGCTCAGGAAGCTGGTTTAAACCAGCAAGACACTATGTGGTCTGTGGAGATGGGAGTCTGGTCAGCGGCCGACTGGGGAGATATTGGGCCTCATGCGGGAACCACTCTAACAAGCAGAGTTGTTCTTAAATTCATAAAATTCTCCTGCCCTTGGGTGCCACTTTATGAATGTCACTTCCAGAGAAACCAGGCAGGACACTTAATCTTTGACATTTGAAGGCGTTGGCTAGGGCGTTGTAATTCAGTTCTCGTGAACACACGCTCATTAACAAACGTGTGACGTTCAACTTGTTTACATAGGATTTTTTTTTTTTTTTTTATGACACTTTTGTTAAGTTTGAAGTCTAAGACTTTGGTGAATCTGATGTGACAAACTTGTATGAGCCAAGCTCACAAAGGAGGAAAAAAATGATAAATATATATAAAAAAGTTAAGATAAAAATACAAAAACGTTCTTGCATGAGCTCCATTGTCTGGCTAATCATCTAATGAGGGCCCAAAGCTTCTTATTACTTCTCTTCATTTTGTATCAGATGGACTGTCTGCTAATCTAATGGACATGATACTCAGAGTATGGTCTCCAAAACCCTTTTTTCCCCCCTTGTGACAATAATGATGAGAAAAAAAAGGCAGAGTACAGATGATGTGCTGACCTTTTTGATGTCATACCAATTTAGAATATTTGTCCGTTTAAACCGATTGTACCGAATGACATTTTCAACCAAACAGCACTTTTCTGCCCATGAATATGATGGATGTTTTAGTTGTGAGTGAAGAATTTAGATGTTTTTAAACTGTATAAGGCAGGGTAGGTGACCAGCTGCATCTCAGTCTTTACTGCTTCATACGGCCGAACGGAACAATCTGTCTCTTTCGGTTTGCTTTTTGGCCCAGTTCCCTGAGCGGATCTAGAACCAGTGAGTCCACCGGACTGCCAGCAGGACTCGCGTTTTTGGCCAAAAAAATTTGGCCGAACCCATTGGTCTTCGTGTCCCAACCCCCCCCCCCCCCGCCTCCACTGCCGGTGTGTCAACTGTCATGTGCAGAGCCATGTACACAGACCAACACAAGAAAGAACAGTGACCAAAGCAGAACAGAAAACAGTGTTTCATTCTGCACAGAGCAGAGAACGTGCCCTCTGCTTTCCTTATAAGGAATTCTTCATGTCTCAGCCAGACGGCTGCAGTGGCCATACTATGACTAGCACATCCCCGATTAAGAATTAACACTGACAGGTCCTGCCCAACATTTGCCAATGTCATTGATGAAGGAAATTCTCAGAGGATGACTCATACTGATACAGTGCTGTCTGTCATGATATCCAAACTTTATTCGAAGTTTAATTACTGATTTATTTGTCATATGTAGGTTAACAGAAACTGTAAATGTGAGGTTGCCCGGCAACTTTGGATAAGAAGGTAAACAAAACAAGGCCCAAACGCTTATTTGTTCAATTGCATGTGTGTGTGTGTGTGTGTGTGTGTGTGTGTGCGCGTGTGCGTGTGCGTGTGCGTGTGAGTGTGTGCGTGTGCGTGTGCGTGTGCGTGAGTGTGTGCGTGTGCGTGTGCGTGTGCGTGTGTGTGTGTGTGTGTGTGTGCGTGTGCGCGCGTGTGTGTGTGCGTGTGCATGCGTGTGTGTGCGTACGTGTGCATGCGTGTGTGTGTGTGTGTGCATGTGTGCGTGCGTGGGTGTGTGCATTCATGCATGCATGCATCTGTGTGTGGGAGAGAGAAAGGAGGACAGAGATCATCTGTAACTTCCATTAACAGAAAAAATCATCTGAAGACAGGGTTGTAAGACTGTATGTGGCCAACCTCTAGCAGGTTTACCCCTGTCCTGTCAGTCATCATACAGACCTGAATCTCAACAAGACTCTCTAAACTGTCTTAACTTACACAAAGCTTTAAAAGTAATTATAGTTATTTATCATAAATCTAAAACTATCGCAATTTTGGAAATGCAATTTTTCAGAGAGTTTAAAGGTCTTTATTTTCACCCTCCCATTCACCGCCACTGTTTGTCTCTCTCTGAGCCTGACTGTGTTGATGGGCAAATTCTCACTCGCTTATAGTGAAGAGACACAGAGACAGTGCAGGCCAAAAAAACAGAAAGAAAGAAATGAAGTCCTGTGAGGTCTCATTTGTTTTTAATGTTAGACTTGTGAATCATCTACAGCGACGCAAGTGCAATTCATTTACATGACCCGTTGGTTCACACCCCCCCCCCCCCCCCCCCCCACCGAATGCTACCGCCACATCATCTAGTTTACCACTTCACCAATATATATAAAAAAAAAAAAACACTTGGCAGGAGATGAGATAAGTGAATTGTAGGATTCCCTCCCACTCTTTTAGAAATGTATTATGCAGTCAAAAGAACAACGTCATGTACTCTGCAGCCACCAATGCGCAGTCCCACGCAGTTCCAAAGAAATTCCTGTTTGTTGCCTCAAGCCAGATGAAGCCTCGATGAGGTCACCGAGTGATCTTGGCGAGTACAAAAGCCGTGTGTTTTTGAATGTGCCTCAAGGAGAAGCACAGAGAGTAATTTCCGATTAATTGACTGTCACACCCCACGGTGCAAGAGTTCGGGGACACTAAAATAATAACAACACTGATGTCGGGAACCCAAACCTGTGACCTGGTTTACCTGCGACAGGTCGGAGACACCGATGCCCCCAGAGCTTCCGGGGACTTACGCAATGGCGCTTGTGTTGTGTAAGGTTCTGGAGACATTAACACTCGGAGCATTGTACTAAATCATGCATCATCAGGATCGACGGCTCTCCTGGCCTGACCAACTGACCTGTTCCAAATATTGGAGACACTACCAACCATATACACCCCTCTCACCCGCTTGTGAGGTATTCAGCAAGTGGGTGAGTGTTTTTTATGCTGGGTGCTACTCTATGGCCTGCACGTCCTCCTGAAACCACTGGGAAGGAGCTTTCACTTCAGTCTGCAAAGCACCTGGGTTCATTGTCTCACAGTCCCAGACTAGAGCGCTCCCGCTGGACGCTAACGGTATTGCAACAGCTGGCAAACTGCTCACCCAGGTTGTTTGAGTTTATTGTCACTTCACTGGAAGAGACAGCAGGTACTTGACACAACACTGGTGCAATTCAAATGTATGCGCTTCAAAATCACTAAAAGATAATATGACCTCATAGGTAGAGCTGATGTCATAACCCTCCAAATGATCTGTGGGTTTCTTATTTCTTATCTCTTTTTTGTGCTAAACTCTTCAGCAAACTGAATCCTAAAAAGTAAGCAAAACATTTACAGATTAAACTGAAATACAGACATATTCTACGTGCCGTTTTGATTGGAAAAAAAAAAAACAAACATATTTTTTCTTCTCTTTTAGGTTCAGTAGCTGGAGCCAAATGATCATATCAGTGTTCCTCTCTGCAATTTCTCAGATTATATAACACAGCTGGGCCCATTACAAAGTCTCACACGTGCTGGAAAAAGCACTGAATAAAATAATAATCACAAAAAAAAAGAAAAAAAAAAGAAAGAAAAACATATCCAGTGTTCTTTTTCACAGGAAGCACTATCTAACACCCCGCCCTTTCACTTCCTGTCACAGGGCAAAAGCAGATGGCCAGACTCAGTGCCCTACTTACTGTGAGCTTCCATAACTTCCATAACTCTGTTTATTCTTCTCACTCACACACAGTGGCTTCTTCAACAGAAATGAATGTTAAAAATCTCTTACTTCCAACAGAGGAAATTATTACTGCTCTGTCAATCATTTTTCTAAGGATCTCACCCCATTTAGTTTTATAGAAAAACAGAGACAGGACAGGTTAAGCGAGTACAAATAACTCGACAAACAAACAAACAAACAAACAAACTCTTCACAGGCTAGAGTATTTGACACTGAAGGGGTTTCTGTGAGGGGAACGGTTGTCATCACTGACTGAAGACTTTGCTGGACTCACACAGGTGCCTGTACATGTGAAACAGTGCAGCTAAGACAACATGTTAATCCCAGCACAGAGGGTGCGCTGACAGGATTACTGGCATCATGCTGGCAGAGCAGACGTGTGTGTGTGTGTGTGTGCATTTGTGTGTGTGTTTGTGTGGTGTGTGTGTGTGTGTGTGTGTGTGTGTGTGCGCGCGTGCGTATGTGTATGTGTGTCTGTGTGATGTGTGCATGTGTGTGTGTGTGTGTGTGTGTGTGGGTGTGTTCTGTCAGGAGGGAGCTTTTCCACGCTGCTGACCAGACGTCACACTGTAGCGATGGAGGCACATCTAAGGGAGGGGTCGTTTTTCCTATCCGGTTGGATGAGAGCGGCTGGGTCAGCATCAGCAGGGAGGTGGCCGTGGATATACAGGTGCAGCAGGAAGAGTCCCTTTCCTCCTCCTCTGCATCACTCACACCACACTGATGTGGACACCACACCAACACTTCATGTGCCTCGTGTGCAATTATGTCCTTGCATGTACACGTCTGTGTGGGACAGTGTATCAGAGTGACATCATATATCTATGTGTGTGCATGCACATGTGTAGGTACTTATGTGTGTGTGTGTGTGCATACTCACAAGCATTTGTGTGCGTGTGTGTGTACATATGCATCTGTATGTCTTTGTGCCTGTGTGGGTGTGTATGTGGGTGTAACTGTATGCGTATGCATGTATATATGCGTGTGTGTGTTTGTGTGTGTGTGTGTTTGTGTGTGTTTGTGTGTGTGTGTGTGTGTGTGTGTCCAGTTTTACTCAGCTCCGTGGGGTCCATGTGATTCCGTTCTCTCTCAGTGAGGTGCTACCCTGTCCTGAGCCCTAATTGACTCAGACCTCAGGATTAAATCTGCAAACCAGACAGCAAGAGCACCGTGTCTGGAACAAACTGCTCATCCATTCACAATGCTTTCTGACTGTGTCTCTGCTGCTGGGAACATTTACAAAACAAGTGCTTAGCTGGATAAAGCAGCAGGCTCCTGGGTGCGACCTGGGCGTTTTGTTTTTTTTTCACGTGTTCTATAGTATGTGCAAGTCCACATGGCAGAAATATGCAGGCTACCTAAATGTGGAATTAGATGCCTTACGTAAGGAGGCACTCAAGACATTAAGACGACCCAGTTCATTTAATCCTGTTTATGTAGAAACTACAGCCCTAACTTACAGAATTCTCCATGACCTGTGACTCACTACGCCCTACTACAAATGGCCTACAATGTTTACAGTAATGTCCTTATGGATAATTCATTAGTTACAGTTTAACAACAACAACAACAACAACAATAATAATAATAATAATAATAATAATAATAATAATGAGAAGAAGAAGAAGAATAGCTACATAAGAATGCATTAAGTATTTATTTTGATCAAAATCAACAGGTAATAAAAATAGTTTACTGGTAACAACAGGTAAAATACAGGTAATGTTAATATGATAAAAATAAATTGATAAAAACTGACAAAGAAACAAATAAACATTTAACCCAATCTAAAGTCCAAATGTCACACTGAGGACAGGACACCTGAGACAACTCAAGGTAAAGATACGCTTCAAAAATAAAGTCAGATTTCCAGTGTTAGGTCGGTTTCTTTCACATTCAGGGAGTGCTCTTATATAAAACAAATCGTACAGGTACATACAGTTACAGACAGAGAAATAACGTAAGTACAGGTTCCTGCAGGCGCTAATTTCTGTTGTTGCGCGGTTAATACTCAGCATAAATCAGAGGGTAATCACATACGTGTCAAACAGCTAACAGGTGAAGCAGGGCAGGCGGGGGAGAGTCTGGTTTGTTTGGTGTGTTTTCATGCTTGATTGTGTAATGTGAAATGTTTGACTATTTTTGACTGCATGTTATGTAACAGGACAGACAGGTAAGAGGTGAAAACAAATGAGTAATTAATTCCCTCAGAGAACGAGAGGCTGTAATTAGGCACACAAACACATAGCGCTCACGCTAGGACAAGGGTGTTTCCTCGCATAACCCAGTTAAAACCAGCGATGATGTTTTTGTCCAATCGGCCTCTAGACGCGATGACAGATGAAAAGGTGATGAAAAGGATGCTGATAAAAAGTTCTGTCATGATTGTCACTCTAAGGAGCCTAAGCACTAAGGCCGTGTGCGTGCTTTTCTGCTGGAGCGGCGGTTCCATCCTGGCCTGCTGCCGTCACTGCCAGACGAAGCGTTCTTTTTTTCCCCCTTCTTTTATATAATAAGTAATGTTACTGCAGAGGTTTACTGTGGTCAACATTCAAGATCTTCAAGCAATAAATTTCACAGTGAACAAAGGGGCGTGTGAACGAGCATGAAATATACATATGTGAAGAACGGTGAAGAACTTTTTCATGGATACACACTTCTCCATGTTTTTTGGAACAAAAACTAAAAAAAAAACAAAAAAAACCCTTGTGCTTCTCAGTTATTGAGGCTAATTAACAATCACAACATGACGCCTGTGTCTTCAGAGCGGTGAGCCTTTGTGAAGCTTTGCGGGACAACAGGAATAGCACCCAAACAAATGCATTTGACACAGAATCCCATTTGACCTGAACTACGCACTGAAGGCATGAATGGATGCTGTGTGACTCTGCTAGTGTCTGTTTGAATGAATGTGGGAATTTCCTGATGGATAGGTCTTGAATGTTAGGCGCTTTCTGGAAGGTTCCGTGAGGGAGAAAGAAGTTGGGTGATCTGGTTTTTTGATCGCTGCTTTGTGGTTTGGCGCTTGTGCCTGCTGTTTAAAGTCGGAAGTCTTGAGTTGTTTTCCTCTGCCTGTTCAAAGAACATTCTGTCCCAAATGAAAACGTAAATAGTGCGAGACATCTCATTTTCATTTCCCCTTCTGCCTCTGAACTGAAATCATCAAAGATTCAGTTTTGTTTTCAAATGCGAGAACTCCTAATACATTTACACAAAGAGAGCCTAGTCATTGAAACACACTTAGATTTTACAAGGGTGCTTTTCACTTTCATATCCATTTGAATTTGAAGAGGTTCTCTCTAACAGTACTGATCAGAGCATGTACTGCACAGTGCAATAAAAGAAAGGCTGAAGAGAGACTGATCCGAAAGCAGAACTTAAAATGTTCGATGTTTTCACGTTCAACAATAAACTAAAATAAGGTCAAACCAAACTACGACTGCAGTATTCTAAAGGAAACACAGATACACAGATGCGTGGATAGAGAAACAGTACAGTAGATGACAAACGAATCATGCCCTGTGATATGGCACAGAAATGCACCATTATGCGCACAGATCTCGCTGAGCTGAACGGAGCGCGACCCGTCTCTCACAGGTTAATAATAACTCGCCTTGCCTTTATAGCGCGGCGAAATGCAGAAGTGATCACATGACCCTCGATGTGTGTGCATTTTCCCAACCCGCCCTAGATGTGACCAGGGGCGGGGTGGAGGGGGGGGGGTGAGAACGTTGAGGTAACCTTTTTTTTTCTAACCGCAGCTTCCCCCTTCACTCTGATGACAAGAGGGTGATGCCATTTCCTGTCTGTTTTTTTTTTCTCTTAAAAACAGTCTTAAAAATACAAGCATGATGCAGGATTAAATTTAGATGTTCTGAGCAGAGAGCTGAGTATGGCTTAGAGATCAAAAAAAAAAAAAGACAGGCATTACGCCTTCTCTCTGCTCGTGACACAGCGACCAAGCAAAGCCGCTTTGAGGGCTTAGATGTTTGTATGCTCACACACAGATCTGAGGGGGCAAAAGCTTCCAGGCATGGGAGAGAGATAGTTTGTGCTGACAAACAGGAAGGAGAAGTGGGTGATGGTTAGAGAGGGGAGTGGGTTTTCAGCAACTCCCTGGGTGGTACTTCCTTAAGGTAACTACTCATATCTCTGTGATGAAAAGGTAAACATCAACACTATCTCTAAGCCGTGTCTCTTTTGTTTTTTGTTTTTTTGTAAATCAGCAACAAACACAGAGCCAAACAACAACAACCAAAAAATATTGTTTATCAATAAATACTCATATTTACCCCCTAACAAATCTGTTCCGATGAGCAAAGAGGATGCAACGCCCACTAACGCCTCGTAGGATGAAGTTTGCTCTCAGATGAGGCTCAGCTGTGGGGAAGAGATTTCTTGCTATGTGGTTTAAGATTAGCCTTACGCTACAACAGAAGCTAAGGCTTAGGGTTTGAGGCCCCTTTTGGAAGTACTGTCAGTAGGCACTCTTAATGATTTTCATTCCTTAAAACACAAACACACATCCAAGGGTCAAGCTGACCTTATTCTCCTCTCTCTTCATGACTCTGTGTACTGTGAGTATTACTATCTGAAATCCTACCAAACAATCACGACAGGTTATAGTGTGTGGTAACACAAACCTGAATTGCAGTACCTACGGTAACATTAAACCTAACTGCCGTTGCTATGACGACACTGAACTTTACTGCATTGTCTGTGTTCCTCGACAGCCTTCATTCTTGGAAAGGGAAAGAGCCTGATTAGAGGAGAAGGCTTCTCAGGGAAAATGGGAACATTCCTGCACGAACAACCAGACTCACTAGTGCAGTTTAATTTAAGACCTTTTATCTGAGGGATTTTTTTTTTTTTAGCAGGTTTGTTTGCTCTTCTTTCTTCCTAAGTGTGAATCAGTAACGTGGTTGTGCACTGAGCTATCGGACAGTGCTTAGATACCAAAATCTTCTCACTCTTAACTGGCTGAGCTGAAGCTGTTGAACTGAACGTTATAAAGCTTAGAAAGAAACAAACAAACCACTTCAAGTATCAGAGTGACCCTAAAAACAAAAAAGAAAAAAAAGAAAAGAAAAGAAAAAAAAAAGAATCTAATTTGGCACCAGTGATGGGGTGCTTTTCCAATGAAAACATTCAGTCCCTTTAGCAAACAAAGTGAAATGAACCTCCTGCTGGCTGTGAACTGTAAATGCAGCTCTTAAAGACCTGAAACCTCACATGACCTGTACAGACACACACACACGTACAAACACGCACAAACACGCACACGCGCACGGAGCTTTGCCAAATTTAAACGTACTGAGTCTATCAGTGTGTACAAACAAACTTTAATTTATGGACGTGCATGCTTGATACTGACCCCTGTGTGCTTCCAAAGAATGTTTAATTAAACCCAAAATATCATGTGACTCGTTTGTGGACACAGCAGAGCGGTTTACCTTTACTGCCCTATTGTGGTTACAAAGAAAGAAACTTATATCCCTGTTTCATGTCAGGCTTTTGCACATCGTTGTGTATTTATTGGCAGAACATTACAATGTTACAGATTTTCCAATGTGTGGTTTCATGTGTAGGTTGTTATTATTATTATTATTATTATTATTATTATTATTATTATTATTGTTGTTCTTTTAGGAATCTGTGTGATTCATAAAAGAGACAGGGATATCCATAAGACCTCAAACCTCTCCTAACCCCATCTGAACCTGGGCTACATCGTTGACCTGGATTCTGGCAGAATGCCAGCGCCGGCTTGCGTGCCACCACGGTCCGGAAGATTTGCATCTGAGTGGATGGAACAGTGACTCAGACGTCCTACTGCTCCACGAACACGCATGGGGCCCGGGAACCAGATACGCCCACCGCGCTGTGCAACGCGGCCGATGCCGTGCGCAGGTAAACAGTAAACACACAACATGCCAGTCAGGGCAGAGAGAAAAAAAAAAAACCCGACCGTGTAAACTGGTGTTCTTGGAAAGAAGGCAACTGAAATAAACCAATGATCATCACCATTAAAGAGTCCACACACACACACACACACACACTCAACGCTGCCTCGGATTACGCAACCCTGGTGCTCATCTCGTTTCCTGAGATTTTCCTCCACAGGCCCAATTAGTCAGAACCCAGCAGAACAATGGCAGGCGAGCAGTGGGAGAAACGGCGCGCGCGGAGGGAGAGAGGGAGACTAGACGCGATCCGTCTACTTTTAGCCCTCTGCACATGTCAGAGCTTCAGTCTGCAGGAAACAGCACTGACTGGGTGGTTACTGGGAAGAGTCGGAATGGTAGTTTTGGGAGAAGTGGTATAAATGGAAATAATTGTTTTTCCATAAATGCGTCAGCCCACTTCCCTTGTTCCGCCCTGGTGTTACTTTGACGGACGATTACAGTACGTCACAGGTGAAACTACGTACGCCTGGCTTTTTCTCTTCTTTCTTTCTTTCTTTTTTTTTTTTACATGCAGGATCGTTTTGATGGACTTTGTAATATTAGGACATTTGAAATCAAAGACACCAACAGCACCAACTTGTGCACATGTGCACGTTTATATAAACGTGCAGATAAAAACATTGGTTGTATGTTGGACAATACGGCGACTGCTGGATGTTATGTAAGGACAGTGCGTGACTTGATTCATGCACAGTTGTTTGTAAGCAACCTGCATAAATCAAACAGATGCATCATTTTAATCCATACCCTTTGTGAAGTGACAATGTTTGCTGTAGTGAAAGTGCAAACACTGATGTTCCTCTCGATAACAGGTTGAAAAAAAAAAAAAACGTCATTAGCATCTTTATCAGGTGTGTGTACCACAGGTTGGCCAAATTCGTTTTTTTTCATGAGCCAAACTCAGTGTACCTGAACCAGAGGGAACAAAACACTCAAGTTTCACAATTTCATAGAATTTTTTTTTCTTCTTTTTTTGTTTCCTCCTTTATTATACAAGCTCGGTGAATGAACAAACATATTTTTGATATTGCACAATGCATCTCTTGCTGTGTACATCACATGAACTCTAGTGTGAGGTCACAGTGTTCTCTGCAGAACAGGCCTGTGCTCTATCAAGATTGTTCTACAAAACAGGGCTCATCTATCGACACAAACACTTGTAAGACAGACACTAGTCTCTTCGCTCTAATTTGGCACATAGAACCAGGGGTTATTTCAGGACCAGCGAACAAACACACACACACACACACACACACGCACACGCACACGCACACACACACACAGTCTTTAAAAACACACACAGCAAATATCAAGGCACTCGGCTGACTTGTAACACGTCTGACTACATTTGGCTGTGCACTTGTGTTCATGGTCCACAACTGTGGGTTATGAAAACATATTGGTGGCGTGTATTACAAAGTATTTTTCCCTTAAGTGTAATCATTTTAAGTCTCAGAGAACAAACTGTACAAATATGCTTGTAAAAAAAAAAAAAAAGGTCGCTCAAAGGTCAGACAGAATGACTAGCAAAACATTTACCAGCATTGAAGAGAGTGACGTTTCAAGCTGAACGTGACTGAAACAATGGTTTTCAGCTCAGGTCTGAAAACTCTGCACAAGCCTGTACAGCAGGTAAAATGAATCCTGATATGAACTCTAGTGCACATTAATATCTCCTTTATGAAAGCTAAGAATCAGTGGGATTAGACTGAAAAGCAGACTTGAAAGAAGACACCATTGTTTGGAGGTGGAACATTCCTGCTGGAGTCTGTGCTTCATGTGTAGTAAACAACGCTTTAATAGGCAGAGCGCTCTCTATAGCAGAGAGACTAATATGTTTACTCATAAAGTCTTTTTTAAGTTTGTTTTGGAACAGTGGCACACGTTTTTTTATTTTATTTTTATCGAGTTCTCTGGGGTGAAGTTGCTGTCACAGCTAATCAGCCTGGTTTAGGTTTTGTCCAGACTCTAGTCTCAGGAGTCAGTTATAATTAACCTCAGTGTACTTTGATATCAGGGAACTTGATGTCAATCCACCAATAAGAGGAGTGTGTATGACTGACTTCTGTAAACAGTGACTGCTACCTCTGACCTGATGTGGCTGTGGGGATGTTTGCTAGAGTTTGCTTTTTTCTTTTCATTATTTATATTGTACATTTATTGTAAATAGCAGGACATTTGGTGAGAATAAAGAAGATCTGTTGTTTTTTGGGAAGGTAATGTGAGAAGACTACAGAGAGCGACAGACACTCGTGAACGCGGGGATTTCCCCTCAGCTTTGCAACGTGCAGTGCATAAACTGGAATACTCAGTTCCTATAACAGAACCTTACGATTGATTGCACTAATGGTGAACGAGAGTTGGCAGCTTACTGGCCTGCTTTGGTGTGTGTTTTGGTAAACACACGTTCCTGTGAGAGGCACGTGTGTGTGTGTAGGAGGGGGGCAGTATTGGAGAGATGGTGGCCTTAATTGTGTGTCCTTTCATTTGGATGATATCTGACCCGTGACTGAAGTCCATTACTCAGGAGCTCTGGGAACTGGGTATAATCACAGGGATGTTCTGAGGTGAACTGGAACTGGTGCCAGGGTCTCTTCTGTCGGCTTCTCTCCCGCTAAACCATCCTTCCCCATTTAAAGCGCCTTTAACAAGAAACAACAGTGCAGGAAAAAATTCCAAAAGGGAACAGTTAAACCGGCTAAAACTTCAGTTCCAGAAAATAAGCTGGAAATTCCTTACTCAGCACATGAGCAATATGGAAACCAATAGTGAAAGTTCACAGGAGGGACAGACTCTGATCCTAAGACTTTTCTTCACTCTTTCATTTCATTAATTAGGTCTTGACATTTACAGGTACAAAACTATGGAAATCACAGAAAGTCCTACAAAAAGTATAGGAAGCACTCACTCACACACACAAACACACACACACGCTCTCTCTCTCTCTCTCACACACACACACACACACACACACAGAGTCACTCACTCACTCACACACTCTCTCTCTCTCTCTCACACACACACACACACACACACAGAGTCACTCACTCACTCACACACACACACACTCTCTCTCTCTAACACACACACACACAGTCACTCACTCACTCACACTCTCTCTCTCTCTCTCTCTCTCTCTCTCACACACACACACACACGCACACAAACACTCACTCACTCACTCACGCACAATCTCAGGACTCCCTCAGGCTCTCCCAGGTTGTGAATCCCAAGCTAAGAATGTGTGCTAACCAGCATGTGATTAAACTTCCTCAGAGATGTACAGAACAGACGATCTCTGGGTCACACACATGCACAGTGCTCATAACAAAGCCAGTGAGTTAGATAACACAACCATGCTATAAATTCACATTAGCACGACTGGATATAATAATTAACAGTATAGCAAGAGTGACATTTAAAACACGTCAACCCGACCCCCCACACACCCGTTTTTTAATTACTGAGAATAAGTTAGCACTACTTAAAGCATAGAATACCAATGCAGGAGTCAATTTACCAGCGACCAGACGTGTAATCATTTCTCACACGTAGGCTAATCTGTAAAATAGAATCACTCGTAATATTTATGTCCACTTTTTAAGTCAAAAGAAAGTTCAACACTTGGCCCCTTAACTGTACTGTTTAGTGCATCAATTATCATCATCAATCGTTTTTGTTTTCAGCTGTGTGCTTTTGGCAGTACCGTCGGTTGTAGGCTCGCGCACACTGCGCGAGGCAGATGTTTGCTCTCGTGTCTCACCTGAAGGAATTTTTATGATGACCCACAGAACTTCTTATCACTATGCAAAGTGATAACACACACTGGCAGTTTGAACAGGTGGACTGACGCGTTGCTTAATAAAACATTTTGGCCTTTAAATCGTTGGAAAAATAAACAAATTGATAATGATAATAATGAAAAAAAAGACAACAAGCCAGGGACGGTCGGTGTTAGGGTGTATTTTCGGTGGTGGTAGTTCTCCGCAAGACAAAGCTGGGACACAGTGTACTGCGCTGTAGAACTTTCAGACCGCCACATGAAGCCACCAACACGCAAGCCAGAGAATGAAATACTACTTCCTGTCGACTACAGTACTGCACGCACACTGCACATATGGCATATAGAACGCTCTGTTTCTCTCGCGCCCGTCAATCAGAAACTCCGTACGTTTTTATCCCGAATGCTTTCACGTTTTAATACAACTCTGTTTCATCCATTTAACATATCCCTGTTTTCTTATTTCGTCTTGCATATTGAAGTTGTTGTCTTGATGTTGTGCGTGTGTATTCATTGATATAAACACTAAAAAGAACAGCGGTCTTGTGTGGACGACGACTTGATTCGAAAGGCGAACAGGCCTTGCGGTCTTGTGGTTTCTGATCAGTTCTCTGATTGCACAGAGAGAAGAGCTACATACAACTCAGCAGCTTGGCAATAATGCCGTTTAGACAGATCTGCTGTCTGATTGTGGTGAGATATGTGTGGAGCGGCTGCGTCATTTCGCCTGTCGTAACGTTACATGGATAAGTGCCTGCTCACATAGCTGCTCTTTATCGGACGCAGTTACAGACGCAGTCTTCATCAGTGTTCATGTTCGTAGAATCAAACCAATACAGTCGTCCAATATTATTGTACACATGGTAATATTTACAAGGATGTGAGTTCACCTTTTTTATTGTCTTGAAAGAATGTCACAGTGTGCAACTGTTACAGTATGTTTCATGTTATACACACACACACACACACACACACACATAGTTTGTTTCAGGGTGGAAACACATACAAATTTTACCCCCCCCCCTTTCCCCCACCCCCACCACAATCTTTCTTACCAGATTGAAATGTGCACGTACTGAGGTTTAAGTTAAAATTTGCATGCGTCATAGGAAGATTGTCTTCAAATGTCTTCCTACACACAGTCTAGCTACCTGAGACCCAAAACAGAGTGTTCTTCATCATCACAAACATCCATGCCTTTTTGCAGAGTTAGTTATTTTCTCTTTCTTTCTTTCTTTCTTTCTTTCTTTCTTTCTTTCTTTCTTTCTTTCTTTCTTTCTTTCTTTCAATCTCTTTTAGATAGTTTGTTTAGTTTATGGGATTGCTGTTTTTAGCACTTGTGACATATTTGCACCCCCCCACACACACCATCCGCCTGTGTTGACAGGGAATTTTACCAGATTCTTTTACTCACTTTTCTGAGTGCAGCCATTGGATAAAGCATGTAATAAAATTTGGAAAATGTGCTAATGTGCTGAAATGCTTGAGCAGTGAGTGTGAGCAGCGAAGTCATTTTTATGGCCTGATCTCATGAGAGAGGAAAGAACAGAAAAGAACACGATGTTCCAGCCAGAGAAATTGGGTCATCAGTCCTCTTCTCAGGTCTTCTACTGTCACCTGCTGGTCATATGAGGTACTGCAGTGAAACGACTGCCAGCTACTTTCGACTTTGCTATCTTAAATGAGATATTAAAAAAAAAAAAGATTAAATACAGTTGTACAGAAGTTAACCTACGAAAAACATTATTCAGCTATTAATTCCACACTTACATAAATATCCAAATAATTATAATTCATTAAAAAAAAAAGCCTTTAAGGATAGTAGCGTTTTCTTTCAATACCTGTACATCAGATCTGAGGATCTTCTGTAGGAACTTCAAAGGAAAATGCACAGCTCAAAACTATACCAGCAGTGAACATACTAAACAGGGGAAACTAAACATGGTCATCATCAAAGACAGAGCATCTGTCAAAGGCCATCAAGCAAGCAGGAGTCACAAGTTTATTAGTTCTTCACATCTCTCATGGAAAGTCACACCAAACTTAATCAGAGTTAAATCTTTCTAGAATTGCAAATGAATTGTAATCTCTATCCATCTAAACTCATTGTAATGTGAACAGGGCTCTTATAGAGTATGTGATTAATGTGAGTAAGCAGCAGGGCTGTTTCTCAGAGATGCGGTGTGTCATAGATAAGTATGTAGTGCTGGGGCCCTTCTCTGTCTCTCTTTAACTGTCAGTAACACATTAAATCTGAGCCATGATGATCTGTGTTCACAGTATTCTTTTCATTAACATCAGTGTGACTCTATACTCAAAGGACATAAAAAGAAAAAACATAAAAAATTTTATAAACCTGGGACCATGAATTTGTGATGGAAATTTAAAAGAAAAGAGAGAAGAACTTGTAATATATAAGTTTAGTCTCTTGCTGATAGTGTAACGCATTGTTGTGTGGCGGACTTAAACCCCCCCCCAGCACCCTGCCTCTGTTTATTTATTTCTTTTTATGAAGCAACTCACAACAAATACAGTCATGTTTTCTCAGTGGCCGGATGCTCATTGGTAATTCATGAAAAGCGGAGATTGAATCTTGCTTTTTCATATAGTTTTGCGCTTACATTGAGAGGTGATATTTACAGAGAGCCCTGTGTGAAAATGTAGTTTTGTTTTATTTGTTTGTTTTTCATTGTTGTTGTTGTTGTTGTTGTTGCCCTTGTAGAGCAGAGGGAGAGAAAAGATGAGCCAGAAAGCTGTGTTTCTCTGTCTTTTATTACTCACAGTCACATACATATTTCTGTAGAAATGTCATAGAACGCTAGAGCCAGAGACAGTGAAAAGCACTTTTCAGAGAATGCAAGAGTGTGTTTTTTAACCAAAATAACAACTGCTCTGTTTTTGGTGTGCTCCACTCTCTCTACAGCATTAGTCTTAAAAAATTAGAATTCATTTTGACATAACCTTAGTCTTTGTGTTCAGTTTTAAGCCAAAGTGTGTTAAACTGGTTGTGGTGTGCTGGTTTGTGTCTGAATGTATCTGCTTTTCCATGGCAACGTTGCCTTCAAAGCGTGTGTTCCCAGTGTCCACAGTGAGGTGGTTTTTATGATGTTGACCTTATCATGAAAATGATCCATGCATGAACAGAAAGCTCACAGACTGACTCAGAACAGCAGGGAGCAGATCTCTCAGCCCTGTATATGTTAACCAGTGCATATTGTAACATTACAGCATGCCTTGGTCCTGTATATGTTAAACAGTGCATATTGTAACATTACAGCATGCCTTGGTCCTGTATATGTCAAACAGTGCATACTGTAACATTACAGAAAGCTCAGAGTTAGGGTAAATTCAAAGAGTTGTCTCAGTGCCTGTATTTGGGGTAGTGTGCATCTGATTAGAGAGCGTGATGTCATTTTCAGTGCTGCCACATGGTGGCGCCAAAGGATTTGTTTGATACTATCCGTATGTAGTTTGTCTGGTTGTCAGTTTGCAGTGACAACTAACAAGAAATTCTGCACATTCTCTCTCTCTCTCTCTCTCTCTCTCTCTCTCTCTCTCTCTGTCTCTCTCTCTCTCTCTATATATATATATATCTATAAAACATTGAAATATTCCAGAGGATCTGCACAACGAACCAAAGGCCAGAACAGAGGCTCAGGTAAGAGAAGTGTTAAGGTTTACTGGAATGGCCCTTCAGGAGGCTGGATTGCCCACAGAATACTTTGACCAGAGGAAATACAGGACAGAGAAACTGCCCAGACGCACCATTCATCTGTGAAAAAACAAAATATCAAATTACACTTAAACTCTGATGAGCTTCTGAGGCCAAACTGCGATCTCTGTTCACCCGTTTGTGTGTGTGTGTGTGTGTGTGTGTGTGTGTGTGTGTGTGTGTGGGCATTTGTGTGTGCACATGCAATGTGAATTGTTTGATTTGTCACTGAACATTAAAAACCATAATTTCTACATTAAATGAACATATAATTCCATCAGCAAGATGTACCAGTAGAAAGAGAAAAAGATATGAGGCTTATCGAAAAAAAACCCCAGGTGGGAAAGAGTTGTGTTTTTTTTTTTTGTGTGTGTGTGTGTGTGTGTGAAGGGTTTAATGTTTCAGAGCTCCTGCGTCTTCTGTTGTTTCAAGTGTCACCTGATGACAGAGCAGTGGACGGCTAACCTCTGTATTGACTAGACATTCATCCTCTAACGCTCAGGACACCAGAGATGTTCATTCACCACGCATGCTATAGCCATTTCCATCTTCAAACACAGCCTGGAATGATCTATGGGGGCAATATGAATACCTGGAGTGTGATTAATCCCCACCCCCTCCCCCTAATGAACAGAGCAGAGAAATAAAGCAGCAAAAATCAATGGCTCTTTTACTGATAGGCTTTTGCCAAATAAACTTGACATTTGACTGCTTAGCAGATCTTCCAATACATCACAGTAAAGAAAATATAAGTCCGCTACCATGCTTTCACACACCTACGAAAGGTCAAGGGAGAGAGGGAGAGAGACAGAAGGAAGAAGAAATAAAGTAAGCGAGAAACGAAGCAAGCAAGAAAGAGCGTAAGAAAGAAAGAAAGAAAGAAAGAAAAGAAGAAGCAACCCTGGAAAGTCTGAGAACTCCGTTAGATTAAGAGGCGGTAACTCTTTCTGTTGCAGCTCTGTGTTTCATTGTGCTGAAAAGCATCAGAAAGAGGACTGTGTGGCAGAAAGGCCTCTGGTCTTTCTTTTCAGGCTCCACTGTATTTCACGTGGAACATTGAGCCATCAAGCAGACTGCCTGGTGAATTGTTGAGAGAGAGAGAGACAGAGAGGGAGGGAGAGAGAAAGAAGGAGGGAGAAAGAGAGAGAGAGAGAGAGAACACATGCGTGGGCTGACAATTTGGCCTTGGCTTAACAAGGAGGAAAGCAGGACCAGAGCTTTCAGCTTTTAGCCATTCACAACAGTCTCCATGTAATGGGACCATTCTTGGCTAGTCTGCCAACAATTTACTGCTCCTACAGCAGATAATGCTCTCTTTCCCTCTACCCCATTCCCCATCAAACGGCCGATGCTGTACTCCAAAGAGGGCCCTCAGTGCAGTAACACGCTGTGATTTGAGCATCTTGCTGCCGAGCTGCCTGTTCTGCGCATGCTGGATCAATGGGGAGGATTCTGCACACAAAGCTGAGGTGACAGGCAAGACTGTGAGAAAAGAGATCGTGACCTCTGCCTATACGATTTTAAACATCTCCCCCAGCTCTGCCGGGCTTAACTCTGACCCCCCCCCCCCCCAAAAACACGTCTACGCTCGCAGGTCCTTTCTTTGTTTACCGGGACGTTGCCCCTCGAGAGAGGGAGCTGATCCTGGTAAACAAAATCAGGTACAGCAATTTCAACTCATGCACCGTCGGGCTAGAGGGTTTTTTTTTTTTTTTTTTTTTTAATCATTTTTCCTTTTCTCTTTATTTTTTTTTCTCTCCTCCCATCTCTGCTAATCAGGGGGTTGAGCAAAGGTTACCAGAGAGAGACTCACTGGGTTCCTGCCCAAACCCTGGTCACATTTTAGACGGCTTTCCTCGGCTCCGTGCATTAGCAAGCTCTCAGTTCTGGTTGGGGGGGTGGGGTGGGGGGGCTCATCTCCATACCACTCAGTCCACGATTCACCCACTCACAGTAGCCTAATACAACACAAAGATGGCAGGAAATCTATACACATCCACCACAACTGTTTGGCTTCACCTCCCTTTTCTTTTCCCTGTATGAACTTGCACTTGTGTGTATTAAGTGTGTGTGTGTGTGTGTGTGTGTGTGTGAGAGAGAGACAGAGAGAGAGAGAGAGAGAGAGAGAGAGAGATTGTGTGTCGTCTTTTGTTGAAAACCTTGAAAAATATTTTAAAGGCCTTGTCTTGAGGGAAGGTTACTGTGTAGAAAACTCAAAATTCAGAGCTATATAAGGACGGAGATCAATTCCTAATTCTTCTGTCGGCCAGTGGGCCTGACATTTTCATACGGCCGTGGCCCTGTTGGTCCTGTTGGCCCTGTTGGCCCTGTTTGTGGCTAAATGTATTCTGGATAGCTCTCAGCCTCATTATGACACCTTCATATTTCCAAAGACTCGAGTGGCCTTTTGAAATCATTTGTGTCTTTGCTGTTTCATGAATAAGTCAAATCCTCTGTTTTTTCCTTCTTTCTTTCTTTCTTTCTTTCTTTCTTTCTTTCTTTCTTTCTTTCTGTCTGTCTGTCTGTCTGTCTGTCTGTCTGTTTTCCTTCTTTCTTTCTTTCTTTCTTATCTCGTGTGTCAGGCCTGTGGGTCCCATCAAGCACCAATAGAGGGCAATGTGACCTGCAAAATTGTGAAGGGGAAAAAAAAAACCCCCCAAAAAAAAAACAAGCCAGGCCGTCTTTTTTGTCCTCCAACTGGCTCAGTCCTCTTGTTTGAAGTGAAAAATACTGCATTGCATTTAAGACAACTGCAACAGCAGGATGAAATGCCCGTGGATTTTAGCTTTACACATCGTGTGCCTCAATTCTGTTTGGACAACCCGCTCACCATGTATAATTAACATTGATAAAATTACTATTCTTTATGTCTGGGGACACGCATAAATATAAACTGGGTCACACACAGAGTTTGCGATGCATTGGCTCAGTGTCTGCATTAATATCAACCTGTAATGAATAGTTCTCACTGCGCATCTCAAGGACTATCAAATTTACATTCACGCCTGATATTCATGCCTTTACTTCTTAAAATGGTCTGCAGCAGACACCACATAATTAGTCTAGTGAGGAGACTGTTCTTTAAGGCTTATTCACAGAGACCTCTGACACGCTCAGGACTGCTTCGTCTGTGTACAGAGAAATCAAACCAAATATCCACCGTCTACTGTCAACAGCTGACAAACAAAACGCTATATGATTTGAGATCATGGAGATAGGAGACCACATTGAAAATATCTATATCTATATCTATGTCTATATCTAAAATATATTTAAATCTCATATCATTTTGATTTTTCAATTTGTTTTTCAGTTTGTTTCAATTTTTACTTATGTGTCTGTACTGTGTTGACATGTTGGGCAAGGATTGTGTGTTAGTGTATTGCTGTTGTTTACTGACTTGGTTTTATTTGTCTGTATTGCGTTCACATGTTGGGGTACACATGTTTTGTCTGTGTTGCGTTCACATGTTGGGGTACACATGTTTTGTCTGTGTTGCGTTCACATGTTGGGGTACACATGTTTTGTCTGTATTGCGTTCACATGTTGGGGTACACATGTTTTGTCTGTGTTGTGTTCACATGTTGGGGTACACATGTTTTTCTGTGTTGCGTTCACATGTTGGGGTACACATGTTTTGTCTGTGTTGCGTTCACATGTTAGGGTACACATGTTTTGTCTGTGTTGCGTTCACATGTTAGGGTACACATGTTTTGTCTGTGTTGCGTTCACATGTTGGGGTACACATGTTTTGTCTGTGTTGCGTTCACATGTTGGGGTACACATGTTTTGTCTGTGTTGCGTTCACATGTTGGGGTACACATGTTTTGTGTTGTTAATTGCTGTGGATGAAACGTGTCAGATGTGTTTTGCTGTGTCGTTTAGCGTCTGGCGTCTGGACGGCGTGATACAGGACGAAGCGTACGGTCCCCCGAGCTGGTCGTGGCATGACCTCTGTGACCTGGACAGTGGGAATGTAAGGACAGACAGAGGGTCTGTCTCAGACAGGGACCATTCCTCATCTCCGACCTGCTGGACGGAAGAGTCTCAGTTCACGAAAGCCGTGCCACCGTGTCAACGGCCATGATGTTGTAGACACTTCCTGCGTGGATGTGACACGGTCTCTCCGAGCATCCGAATAACAAAAGGGAGTCCGTCCCCCGACGGCTGGCGCGTCGAGACGCAATTAGCGGCGTATTTTTGCATGCAAATTGAATGACTTGTTTCCATGGGACCTTGAGGCCTGAGAGACATATTCCCTCGTTGTCCTCAGAGTGGCACAGGGTCTGGGCTGCATTAACATTTGATAAGAATGGTCGTTTACAACTCCCAGCTGCCTGCAAGACTCACACGGTGACCTTTCAAACAACGGTAAATTTTAGCCTTTTAAGACGTACGCTGTTCTTGTCTCTGCCATTGGAAAATTCTTTTATTTGACCACAAAATGTGTGTATGTGCGTGAATGTGTGTGTGTGTGTGTGTGTGTGTGTGTTTTACTTCTCTTTAAATAACTAGCATAATAACATAGCTTCTCTTGACAGCTTCACTGCAAACAGCTGACAGTGAATATTACTCATCTTTATTTCTATGACCTGCAACATTCTGTGTAAAGGTGCAGTATTAGGTTTGGTTTGAAGACTGGTGTTTTTTTTTTCCCTTCGTTTCTTTCTTTTTTTTCGGTTCTTTTTTTTTTTGTGCGTTTCTTTTGCCTGAGGACCCATCCTTTATCGAGTGGAGATGAGTCTTACCCGGCAGCCCTCATAAAAGAGCATTAGGAGGGGTATTGTAGAGACTGATTTTCATAGCTTGGCCAGTTGTATATCATCCCTCTGTGAGTTCTATTTAATCTAATTGGAGCAGATAGTAAAATGCCCTGCCCAGAGAGAGAGCACTCAATGAGAAATAACAAACAGAGGCGGCTTAGGAATGCAGGGTGCTTGAAGGGAACTCAATTCGGAGCGAGAAAAAAAAAAAAAAAAAAAAAGTTTCCCAGACCAGGTGTCTGAGCTGAGGAAGACTATTGCTCTGTCAAAAGCAGCCTTAGTGATACCTGTTTCTGTAATGTTTTTTTTCCGAGAAATCGTTTTCGTTTAAAAGAGAAACATCTAGAAATATCTGTTTGCGCAGCACCGTTTTGATAAGAAAACCTTAAGACTGTGACAGACTCATCACAGTAAAGTCATAGCATCTGTGCAGCTGGAGGAGAAAGTGTCTGTTACCATGGGGAAAAACGGGCAGAAGCATTAATGCCATGGTCAGCCCAGGGCTGTCATAGTAACCAGTTGGAATTATTTTTTTTTTTTTTAACTTCATAAGCGAATGAAACTGAGATATTTGCTTAGTTTCACATTCAGTTCTTCAGTGGTGCAGTTGGGGCATGCTGACATGTAGCTAGCTTATCTTAAATTTAGCTTTAAACCTCAAATATAAACACAGCCATATTGCACTGACTCCAGGGTATGGATCGGAGAAGGGTTTTTTTTTTCTTTTCTCTCTCTCTCCCCCCTCAACAGTTTGCATACAGTTTGTTTTAATGGTCTCTTGCTGCTCCATAGACAAAGAGCGTATAGTTAAACATAGTGGTTGAAAAGTCACCATGTGAAATATTTAAAAGGTTAAACACAACAGTCATAGAAAATGACCTTATTACGAGAGGAAGCAGGGCGTCATATTCCGAGCCAGCTCCGCCGCCCTGGTCACTGAGCTGAGGAAAGTCTTATCCTCTGAGCTGAAGCCATGTGAAAAATAAGGGGGATTCAAACAATAGTTGACATCAAAGACAGAACACTGTGGTTCTGACATCAGTAGCCTCTGCGAACGCTAAACCCACAAGAGAACAGACACAAGCCTGCAGACGCATGGGCTCTCTGACAACACTGTACCAGAGAAACCAGAGAGTCTGCCTATCTCTTATTTGTAATGGAGATTTAGTTTGGCTGCTGCTACAGAGCTGTGTTCAAACCGCTGCTTCTTCTTTATTTTATTTTATTTTATTTTTTTATTTTATTTTATTTTTTTTTCTTTTCTGCTCATACATTTGCCATTTTATAGCGACATTGATTTCACTCAAAAGCCAGACCTGCTTAGTACAGTAAGCTCCTCAGAAGAGATGTTTAGCTTCCCTGCCAAATGGACCAATGTGACAATAGGATGTTTCCTGCACATTCTCTTGCCTGTGGTGTCGTTATTGGCATGGCTACTGCGCATGAAACCATACGAACCGGTTTTGTCCAACTAGACTCAAATCAACAGAATCAGGACTATGTCCCTGAGGATCGGCGTGAAGTCATATCTCAGAGCCAACAAAACATTTACGAGATGTTGCAGTTATGATGCCCAGCACTTGGCAGACGGCGTGAAGATACATGTGCATAAACATGAAATCTAATAACATTCAGTTCAAATATAAGAAAGAGAAAAACAGAAGAACAGAGACCGTCATTTTGCCGATTTTTTAAGACGTTGTAACCCTCACCGTCTAGCGCAGGGAAACCGTGTGTTGGGTAGAAAAGATATTGGAGCATATGCGGGCAAGGCCAGCATGGCGAGTAGAAAAAGCCGGCTGCTGGAGAGGGAGAGAGAGAGAGAGAGAGAGAGGGAGAGAGAGAGAGAGAGAGAGAGAGAGAGAGAGAGAGAGAGAGAAGAGCAGATAAGGCTAATGGGAGGAGAGTGATATATGAGGTTTGATAGGTACGATGAAGGGGATTTGAAAAGGATATGGGCTAGATAGTGATATGACATAATCTGCTCCCCTTCAAATCAAGCTCTCAGTCCTTAAAGCCTGAACTGATGGCTAGGGTGCTCGGGGACTTGTGCATGTTGAAGATGGAGGCGGTAGGGGG